>NW_023396846.1:2035994-2335994 GCF_011125445.2 Fundulus heteroclitus | reverse complement strand
CGATGAGTAGAGGCCAGATTCATTTTCAAGTAGAGAAAGTCCTTCTTGCAGTAAGATGACTTTGTTAACGGTATGACTTCCTCATTGCGTTCTGCATTAGACAATGTAGCTCCCTTTAAAAAGAAGGTGATTATTCAGAGGAAGCTGGCTCCCTGGTTTAATTCAGAGCTGCGTTCCTTGAAGCACAATGTTAGGAAATTGGACAGAAAATGGCGCTCTACACACCATGAGGAATCTTACCTAATCTGGAAAGACAGTCTACTGTTGTATAAAAAGACCCTTCACAGAGTTAGAGCAGCATATTTTTCATCATTAATTGAGGAGAACAAAATAATCCTAGATTTATCTTCAGTAGAGTTGCCAAACTTACACAGAGTCATAGTTCCGTTGATCCATCCATTCCCATAGCTCTTAGCAGTAATGATTTTATGGGATTCTTCATAAATAAAATTGATTCCATTGAAAATAAAATAATTGGCATCCTCCCAAACATGATTACCTCGTCCTCAGTAAGTGAGGCAGCGTTGGAGGTATCTTTAGAACCTGTGCAGTGTTTCAACTGTTTAGAAGCAGTAGAGCTTTCTGAGCTATCTAAACTTTTAGCTTCATCTAAACCTTCTACCTGTATGTTAGACCCAATCCCAACCGAGTTGTTTAAGGAGGTATTCCCTCTGATCAGTGGCTCTATTTTAGACATGATTAATCTATCCTTGGTAAATGGATATGTACCACAGGCTTTTAAAGTAGCTGTTATTAAACCTTTACTTAAAAAACCTTCTCTTGATCAAGATGAGTTAGTAAATTACAGACCTATATCTAATCTTCTTTTCTTATCTAAAATTCTTGAGAAAGTAGTTGCTAATCAACTTTGTGAACATTTACAAAGTAATGACCTACTTGAGGAGTTTCAGTCAGGCTTCAGAGCTCATCATAGCACTGAAACAGCTCTGATGAAGGTCACCAATGATATTCTCATGGCCTCAGATAATGGACTTGTGTCTGTACTTGTCATGTTAGATCTCAGTGCTGCATTTGATACAGTTGATCACAATATTCTCCAAAGACTTGAGCATACTGTAGGGATTGAGGGGGAAAGCATTAGGCTGGTTTAAATATTATCTGTCAGACAGATTCCAATTTGTTCATGTTAATAATAAATCTTCCTCAAACTCTAGGGTCACTTGTGGAGTACCACAGGGTTCAGTCCTTGGACCAATTCTCTTTACTATATATATGCTTCTGATTGGCAAAATTATCAGACAGCATAGGAATAATTTCCACTGTTATGCTGATGACACTCAGCTACATTTATCCATAAATCCGGATGAATCCAATCAATTACTTCAACTACAGTAATGTCTTGATAACATTAAAAGCTGGAAAACTTCAAATTCCCTGCAGTTAAATTCTGAAAAGACGGAGGTGTACTCTTTTGACTTCTTGACCTTAAACAATAAACTTCTTAATCAATCACTTAATCTGGATGGCATTAACTTGACCAAGACATTTCATTTAAATCCCATATTAAACAGGTTTCCAGAGTTTCCTTTTTTCACCTCAGGAATATCGCCAAAATTAGAAACATTCTGTCCAGGGGTTATGCTGAAAAACTAGTCCATGCATTTGTTACTTCAAGGCTGGACTATTGTAATTCTTTACTATCAGGAAGTCCACAAAATGCAGGAAGTCCACAAAATGCAGTTCTGATGAAAATCAACAAGAGGGATCATATTTCTCCAATTTTAGCTTCCCTTCATTGGCTTCCAGTTAAATCAAGAATATAATTTAAAAATCTTCTTCTAATGTCTAAAGCCCTAATATTATATAATATCAAATATCAGAGCTTTAATTACCCCCTCTGTGTCTAACAGAGCACTTCGCTCTCAGACTGCAGGTCTACTGGTGGTTCCTAGTGTCTCTTTATGGCTACAGTATAGCTCAGACACAAAGTACAGGCTTTGCATGCAAGAGATTGCGGGATCGAATTCCGGTGTGGGAGACTTAGAGTATTATATTATTGTTGCCACGATAGTCGGGCGGTGAATGCTCCTGCCCTTCATGCGGGAGACATGGGTTTGACTCACGGAGGTGACAGTAACTTTTGGGAGGTCGTGGCCTAGTGGTTAGAGCAGCGCGCTTGCACTCAGAGAAGGATGCAAGTACCTGGTTCGATCCCCAGTGCCGGCACTCTGGGTCCCTGAGCAAGACCCTTAATAGAATAGAATAGAATGCAACTATATTGTCATTGCACTGTCACAAGTACAAAGCAACAAAATGTGTTCTCTGCTTTTAACCCATCACTCTTGGGGAGCAGTGGGCTGCCACTGTGCGGCGCCCGGGGAGCAATCTGGGGTTAAGCGTCTTGCTCAGGGACCCAGAGTGCAGGCGCTGGGGACCAACTCCCAGTTTTGGTCCTTGAGGCAGACACCCTGTCTACTTTTAAAGGCCCGTTTACACTACACTTTTTTAACCGAGCCGAGACCAGTCCGAGCTCGGTAACCGAGATAACCCTTGTGTGTAAATGGTCAGCAGACTGAACCAGACCGCGCTAACGATAACCGGACCGCGCTAACTGCAGACCAGTTCATCAGTAGGTCTCGGACTGGTTTTTTTTATCCCGGTTCCCTGATAACGAGGAGCGCATGAGCAGACCGCGTCATGCCCTTACAGTCAGCTGACTGTCAGCGGGTTTTCCGGCGTGTCTGGCTGCACGTCCCGATTCACGCTCCATTCAGACAAATTTCAGACATTCATAATGATACTAGCTTCCTTACCGTGCCACACGGTTTCCAGTGATGACTCTGCTTATGAACCTCAGCGTCTGTTGTTGTTTCCCGCGTCTGTAAATCCTTATTAGACGTTCATTTGTCTTATCCACGTCCCAAAAGCCGAATCTGTCTAACAATAACAACCTGAATGTGACGGGTGCCGCCATTTTGATTTGCTCGGTCCCGCCTTCAATCCCAGAGAGCGGTAGTAACGCAGATCGCCACTAGGAGGCGAGGAGCAACCAAGGAACCATAACCGAGATAACTCCTGTGTGTGTAAACGGCTGCATTTATCTCAGTTAACTGGACAAAGCTCGGACCGGTCTCAGCATGGCTCGGTTTTTAGGTGTAGTGTAAACGGGCCTTAAGACTAAGAACCAGCAGAACCTCTGATGGTCCACTTCAGCTCAGCTTGGTTCCACCAACCACATGATGAAGCTTTCCTTCCCTGCTGAACTGCTCTCACAACGCACACAGGAACCAAGTCTTGATGGGTCAGACTGGCTCTACCAGGTATTTGCCAGCGGCTGGGCCGGATTTTAGCAGGGGCTTACCGGGGCTGCAGCCCAGGGCCCCGGCATTTCGGGGGCCCCGAAGGATGTTTTCTATTTTTGTGAATGGATAGTCGGTACGCGCACCCCCGGCCGGCGGGCGGGGTTTGTGCACTGCCGGCCGGCACCGCCAGCCGGCACCGCAGCGGCTCTTGGCTGCGCAAACCCCGCCGGCCGGCCGGCCGGCAGTGCGCGATCCTCGCCGGCCGGCCGGGGGTGCGTGGACCCCGCCGGCCGGCCGGCACCGCAGCGGCGCTTGGCTGCGAGGGCCGATCAACACCGCTTGCGGCTTTAACATCCTTCATATGCGGCCTATCAGCGTACCTCGAGTCGCTGTTGCACGTTCCATAACAACAATGTTTAAAAACCATGGTTGGGAGACATCTTAGACTTACAAAAAGCGGTAGTTTTACTGAGTAAAACCAAGGGTAACGTACAGCGAAAGAGTGGAGGAAAACGCATATTTGCCCAACTTGTACCACGTGATATGACGTCACGTTCTAAAAATAACTCGCTCACGGAACGCCATTTGTTCTGGCAAACGTCCATCTTGAATGCTTGCTTGTTATTGGTCCACTTTTGACGCATCTTACGCACTGGGGACGAGGAGCGTCAAGGGAAACCTCCAGCAAAAAAATCCAGAAAAGTGGGCAACTTTTCAAATTTCATATTAGACTAAGGCTTAAATTTCTGATAACCCTTTCACTCATTACTGAAAGGGCTTGGTGTTACTGGTTAGGGCAGTGGTGTCCAAACTTTTTGACATGAGGGTTAATATTATGTTAAAACAACTTTGGGGCTGTAAAATAATTTTGAAAACAAACTTGGTCTTTTTTAAAGTTTATTTGCTAAATGAAAGTAAAAATTTAAATGAGTGTAGATACAAAACAAAGATTGTGCATGTCTGCATTATAAGACAGGCTCAAAGTTTCAAACTTTTTAGGGTTGAGTATTGTTTTCTTATTTGGTTTGCGTTTGAGTAAATGTAGGTCGTGTTTGTGGTTCGAGTTCCTACAAAGAAGTCGAATGCAAAAGTGTCATTAATAAATGGAAATCTGTATTTTGTTCTTCATATTTTTCAAGATGTTCTCTGTAAAAACATTGGTCTAGAAGATGAAAATTGTTCATTGCACCCACCTCTGCTTTTATTGAGAACTGAGGGCTGTAAAAAATCCTTCAGAGGGCATATTATATATACTCTAGCCCAGGGCCCCCCATCCTGACTCCAGCCCAGGGGCCCCCATCCTCCTAAATCCGGCCCTGGCCAGCGGGTCGTGGAAATGTGATCCACTGTTAGTCTGACATGGAGCCAGGAAGCAGCAGAACCTCCTGATCAGCATCAACACTCCAGACATGAAGACATGAAGGTGTTTACATCAGAACAGGGCAGCTGATTTCTGGAGATAACGGATCAAACCTCTGTCTGCAAATAGAACTGGAACATCTGAGAGCTCACTGGGAGGAACTGGGTTTCTGTTCTTGGCTCTTAAAGAAATGTAACGGGTCATTTCCAGAACCTCAGACCCCGACTGAGGAGACCGGTCCATACTAGGGCTGGTGATTGGCTAAAATATCACAACATGATTCCTTGCAGTGAAATCAGGATTTTATTAGTTTCCCAAAGTAACAATAAAGCTGTTGAAGAAAAATCTAGAGAAGCATTTAGACCAGAGCATTTCTGGACCCATTTTAATGAGTTGCTGCAGTTCTGCTAACTTGTCTGAAGCTCAACTAAAATGTAATAAATCCATTGAGATATTTAAGAGCTGAAGAACAGCTGCAGCTCTAAACTCCTGTGAGGGAACAACACCAAGTCTCTGGTTCTGATCCCAGTGATTGTTCCAGCTCCAGCTGAGAAGAACTGAAACTCTTCATCACTAAAACTGAGGAAGACTTTCAGATACGATGACAAAACGGTTCAGGAACAAAGAAAGAAAGTCCAGTTGGTTCCATGTTGGATTTGATTCAATCACTATGAATATGGGAGAGGGACTAAAGAGTCCAGTTAGCTCATTAACATGGAACAGAACCAATCAGAGTGAGCTCCAGTCCAAACTAAATCTTTGACTTTAAGCAGAGAAAAGTGTTTAATGATGGCGACTAATCAATGAGGCCCAAAAGCAAACAGATCAGAGCTGCTAAACATGATGTAGCAGCATCCAGGACGCCTCCACCAACATCCATTCTTTCCACTTTCACTGCTGTGGTTCTGGAGAACATCCAACACACACCGCTTCACATATGAACATAGAAATGTGGGAAAAAGAGCTGAGCTCACGTTAAACACATGTTGGAATAAAAACATTTCAGACTGACTCAGTTTCCACAGTTACAGCAGTTAGATACAGCTCACCTCTCTGAGGATGGAGGTCCTGAAGGTTTGAAGTCAATGAGACGATGGTTTGACCTGTCGCTCTTAAAGGACACACAGCTGGGTTCTGGTTCTGGTTGATGTTTACGTGTCCATCTCTTAGGAATCCTGTTAAAATAAAACTTATTTTTAATACCTACATAGAGGGACCAGCTGGTTCTGTTGGTCTGGGTCGTATTTAGACAGAAACTAAATGTAAAGGTTCTTCCATAAATGTCTGATCAGCCGTCCTTCTTTCTAGGATGAATAATGTTGAACACATGTTGGTCATCAAGATCCAGGAAATGTTCTGGAAGTTGGTGAGTTTTTCCAGATGTGTCCTGCTGGAACCCAGAGCTCTAAGCAACAGGCTGGTGTCACTCAGCTGGTTCTGCAACAGTGACTTGCTGTTTGTCAGAACCCACTGGTACCATGCTGAGCTGCTCTGTTCAGTCTGGATGAAGCAGCAAAGAGGAACAGCAGCAGCTTCAGGACCACTTGGTCTCTTCTGGCCTGATATAGTGAGAACGCTGTGTGAAAAGGGCTCTGGACACTTAGAGATGCTGATCTCACCTCTGAGCGTGGCTCTGGCTCTCAGCTTCCCCACACAGAGTGGTTTTAGAGGGAGGGACTCCCTCCTCTCTGTCCTCACACTGATCCATGCTGCTGAATTCACATCCACATCAGCTCACACACACTTTCTACCTTCACCTGCAGAGGAAACACAAATCATTCATCTGCATATCAACTCTGATCATCCTTTACATCATTAGTGCTGGAAAAAGATCAGCTGCTCCTCCTCTGATTGGCTCTTCTTCTCTGCTTCATATCAGTGTCAGTTGAATGCAGTCAGACAGCAGTGAGAGGCAGAGGAAGCTGCCATCAGCTGCTGTACTTCTACTATCAGTCCACTAGATGGAGCCATGGAGCAACATTTCATCCACTCACACTGATTCACTCTGACTGAACATCAGCAACTATTTTATTTCACAATCATCAAACTCTACAAGTGGAATATCTGCTGCATCAAAGCTGAACTATTTAATAATCTGACTGAATTAAACACATTTTAACATTGTAATTTTATTTTGAAAGGACTCACAGGAAGCAGCAGGAAGCTGTTGTGTCTGACTTTAATGGGAGACCAGAGTTTGATTCCTGCACCAAATCTCTAGAAAAGCTTAGATCTCCATTTTTGCTCCCCTAAGATGTAGTAACATTCAGATCTCTGATAAATATTTTTGTTTTTTTCTTGATCAGATTATGTTGACACATCTGACTTGTTGATGTGTTTTTATTTATTGATTTATTTTCTATTTATTTAAATTTATTCAGTGGAATATTTGGTTCCCTTGCTTGGCTAAACTCTAGAGGAATCAGATCCACTTTTACTGGTTTTATTGTGACTATTAATAAATCGGACCTTTGACTGTTGGACCTCCTGAGTGATCTAAGGAGCTGTAATCTGTCGAGTCAGCAGCAAACTGATTGGTTGTTAGAACCAGATGGACTCTGACCCGGCACACCCTCCATATAAAATACATTCACACTGTAAACATCAGCTGCTGGTGCTGAAGAAGAAGATTTGCTCACATTTACCAAAATGGAGCCAGAGCCAGAGAAGTGGAGCCACAGTGAAGTCCGGGCTTTATTGGACCTGTGAGCAGCAGGAGAAAAACAACATGAGGTTGAAACAATGGAGGCAAAAAGTGAGACACCTGAAGCAGGATCATAAAGGTCAAAGGTCACAATAACCAGAGTGGATCAGATAGGAAGAGCAGTAAATGGTTTATTTCCCTGAACTCGGTTCTGAGGCGTCAGCAGCTTTTAATCCCAAAGTCCAACAGAGATAAAGTGGAACCAGATGATTGGACCTGGATCCGTCTCTGATGTTCAGACTAGAAACTAGCTGCACATGAGGATGAAAACAGACTAAATCAGGGTTTACCACAGATGGTAGATGGACTTCTGTCAGCCTTTGTTAAAGGTCCAAACATCCAGAACCACAGCAGGTTCTAGTAGCTATGATCCAGTACAGTGAACTAACTGGTTCTGATGCTCTGCTGCTGTTCACTCATTTCTACATTCAGCCATTCATCACTGGTCAACATTCACTTCTAGATGAACTGCTTCATTTCTTGGGTTCTGGTCCAAACTTTAGTCATTTAATCAGGATGTTTTATCCAGATAGTTCTAGAGCAGCATCCCGAACTCCTGGAAGGACTTCTGGGTTTAAAATAAGCTGCAACATTCAGCCAGGAGACCCGGTTCCTCCAGAATCATTGATTTTAGCCACAGTTTCTCTCTCTGCTCATTAAAATGATCAGAACTCAGTAATATCACAGTTTTTCTAACAGCAGATTAAACTCAGTCCCAAAGCTGATGATGCTTCTGTGTTAATAAACAGCAGCTCCATGGTCCACATGACTGGTACCGTTGGGTCCAAAGCATCAGGAAGATCTCTCAGCGCCAAGAAAAGGGAACTACTTCCTGTTGGCACCAGCTCAGACTCCTCTGCTTCATCAGCTGGAGCTGAAGTTCAGAACTTTGGATCAACAGGTTCTCAGAGTTCTGCTAGAAGGAGGACCAGAACATGTTGAGCTGTAGAGCAGATATGAGA
Organism: Fundulus heteroclitus; assembly: GCF_011125445.2. Lineage (NCBI taxonomy): Eukaryota > Metazoa > Chordata > Actinopteri > Cyprinodontiformes > Fundulidae > Fundulus > Fundulus heteroclitus. Next base: position 2,327,705 of record NW_023396846.1, on the reverse strand, counting down.
CCATGCCTCAGCCTCTGCTTCAGAACCGACCCACTAGATCTGGTCGGGTAGTTCAGTGTGAAGCAGCAGGCCTCTCCAGGTCCATTTCTCCATGCTGATCCCTTCCTGTGTCACTAACAGCATTAAAAAGCAAACTCACTTCTTTTAGTTTTTATGCAGAAATCAAACCATCAGAAGATCCCAGCTGGTGACAGAGTATAAGAAGGTGGACATCAGAGCCTTGGACCTGAAACTGGACCAGAACCATTAATATTAACTGGATCAGAACCAGTTTGAGCTCCAGATTCTCTGTGGTTTCATGAACAAAGATCTTTGTTTAATGAAACTTTAGTTTGAAACATGAATTTAATGAAAACAATGTTCCCAACAAGTTCTTAAACTCCTCAGACTTTTCATTTAGGAAATAAAATACTAACTAATAATTGTCCCTCATGGGTCAAACACTGTGGAACAACAGACTGATCACTTTTAGCAGCAAATCAACCTTTAAGTCTGATTAATGGAAATATTATTGTTTTATTCATAGATTTATTAGATCAATGTTAAACGTTTGGATTATCTGACTTTTAATGAATTCAAATCTAAAATATTATGAAAACTTTAAAGCTGTTAACATTTCCTGGTCTGATTGGACCCACCTTCAGGTCTTCAGCTGTTCTTCAATCTGCTCTCTAAACAGCAGATATTTTACAGCTGCCATAAACAACAGGCTGGAGAAATATCAGAACCAGAACCTCAGAAGTTCTGCTTCAGTCGCTCTGAATTTATCAAACCAACCATCGTTCTTAAAGGGACAGAAACACATTTTAAGACGATCCACAAAGTTTAAGGAGCTGCAGAACCTCTAAAGAGACGGTTCAGGTTTCAAGTGGACCTTTGTAACTTTAGCAGAACAGCAGCAGAACCTTTAGATCACATGTTTTTCTCAGAGTCCAGAGTTTCTGGTTGGAGGTTAAAAGGTGGTTTTAACTCAACATGAAGGACGTTCCTGTCTTTAAGCTCCCAGATATTTAGATTTTAGACGGATCATCTGGAGCCGTGAAGCTCTGATTGGGTCGACAGAGTTCTGCTCATCTAAACATCACATCTGAACATCAGCTGTTCATCATGTTGTTTGGTTCCAGTTCATCAATAATCTAATAATCCTGTAGATTAGTCTTCAGACAGCAGAGATGAAACTTTGTGCTGAAATCAGAAGTGAACATGTTCTCCAGACATCAGAGAGCAGAAACAAAGAGGAAAGTTCCTCAAGACAAAGTTCTGGTAGGAAACAAAGCAAACTTACAGTTTGTTCAGACGCTCCAAAGTGCTGAAGAACAAGATGTGAAGCACTGAGACACAGGTGAGCTGCTACCTGGAAGGAGGCGGAGCTTCAGCTGTGATGGAGGTGGGACAGGTAGGAGGGCGGGGCAGCAGCAGGAGCAGCAGTGGAGTTCCTGGAAGCTTCAAGGTTCAAAGTTTCTTTCTTCTTTTCAAGGAGCAGTTTGGTTTGCAGCTGCCAGGAAGACATCAGGACAGAAAACAACAGTCACTAAACACCAGCTTCATCTGCTGCTTCTCCTGCAGAATGCTGAGAGCTGCTGGAAGCGGCTGCTTCTCCATGGTGGCAGTGTGTAGCTGCGTCCTGAATGATCCAGTAGTTTAGCTGCACATCTTCAGCCTGCAGCTGGTTCTGGTGTTTAACAGGAAGTGAGCCGTGCCGGCAGCTCAGAGAAAACCTTCCAGCAGATTCATTCAGATCAGGTCCACATTAAAACAAGGCAGCTCCCAGTCAGAGTGCTGCAGCTTCTGCTTGATGCTTTGTGTGCACGCTGCTTTCTGCACACAGCATCAATGTGGGCTTCAGAGGTTCTGTCCGTCTGGGTCCAGAGGTGTTTCTCCAGCTTCACTCCTTCAACAGACGCATTCTTCCTGAAAACAGAGGAGGACAGTCGGCTTCTTCCTCACATCACTCACAGCTCTTTAGTTTTCACCACATTGATGTTTAAACAGGAGGAACTGCTCCATCTGACACCTTCCTCCACCAGGAGACCCGGTTCTGATGGATCACTGCTGGGAACGGACACAAGGACAGAACCTCCTGCAGGTCCAATAATGTAGCAGCCTCTGCCATGGCTTTGACCATCATTAGTGTAGAAAACAAAGAACAGAGGAGAAACCACTGTTAAAAAGTCTCAGAGTTAAAAAGTCCATCAGCCACCAGATCAGAACAGAGTCCAAGTTCTAGAGGTTCTGGAAGCTGTCTGCTAAAATGTGGAGCTGGATGGGATTAAAAGCAGAAGAGAAGTCCATAAAAAGGGAACCAACAAGGTCCTCTGCTTCCTCCAGATGTTTCAGAGCAGCTTTCAAAGTGTCCCTGTCTCACCATCCAGTCCTCGACCCGTCCTGGAAGCAAACTGCAGGAGGTCCAAACTGTCCTGACCCGGTTCCATCAGGTCCTCCTTCAGCAGCTTTTCTAATGCCTTTAGAACCAGAGAGGTGAGAGGTTCTGGACTGAAGACAGCGAGTGTCTCTGAGCTTTAGATCTTAGCTCAGGGAACAATTACTGAGGGGGAGTGGTGGCCCAGTAGTTAGAGCAGAACTCTTGGTTCTGATAAGGCTGCTAGAACCTGGAGCACACCTGAGCAATACCCTTAACCCCCGATTGTTCTCTGGGTTCTGGAGAAGCTGCCCGCTGCTCCCTAAGGGATGGTTAAATGCAGAAGACAGATTTCACTGTAATGTAAAATTGTAACTTCAAATAAAGATTTCTTCTTCTTCTGAACTGGACCAGGTTCTGCTGCAAAGCCGACTGAAAGGTCCAACTAAAAATGTCTGCTTGAATGTGTGCTGACAGTGCTCTATAAATAAAGCTGGGATTGTACTGGGTCTAAAAACTGGAGAACAGAACATAAAGCTGGCTGTAGTTTTAGTCTTGGATCTAAATGTTCCACATTACTTCTGACATGATGGAGCGAGTCTGTTGAAGCTAGATGCCTTTCTCAGGGTAGGGCTGCATGTGAACGCTGCTACTTTCTGCTACATCACGTTGGCTCCATGCACGGCTCTGCTCAAAGCAGCAAAACAGGAACTATTTCTCTGCAAGTTCATGTTTCTAGTTCTGTTCAGTGTAGTTCTAGAGCTCAGAAACACTTTCTACCTTCACCTGCAGAGGAAACACAAATCATTCATCTGCACATCAGCTCTGATCATCTGATGACGTCACAGCTCACCTGGTTTGTAGTTTTTCTTTCAGACTAAAACAGTCAGCAGAGCGTCTGCAGTGATATCAGAGGCAGGTTGATAAAGTCTTGATGAGAAAGGAGAGAAGTTGTGCTGAAAATGTTTCCTGATGGCGTCCTGAGGAGAAATGAGCCCAGAGAACAGAGCTGCTGGTTGCTTCCTGCTGCAGGAACTGCTCAGACTGGTCTGGCTGAGTGGGAGTCAGAGGAAAGTTCACCTGCTGACGTCTGAAGACATGAAGCCTTCTCATGACTCCCAGTGTGAACACAAACACTCTGCTGCTGTTTAAATGGCTTCATTGTTGTTCTGCTGATCCAGGTTCTGTTCAGCTCTGATGGAACCACAACCTGCTTTAACTGGGAACCAACTGGACTCTTCATTGCTGGAGATTTGTCTCCCTCTGGTGGTGAAAAGATAAACTGCATGATGTCTGATTATTAAACCCATTTGCTGCGTTTTTAAATGATCCAAACATGTCAGTGATGGTAAAAAGTGAGCAGAACCAGAGTCAGTTCTAAGCTTTCATTTATCAGGACATGAATAAAAGATCATCTGTTCCTCAGCAGCTCTTAAAATGAGGGAAATACAACAGCAGCACAGATTCCATTGGGTCATTATTTAGTGAACAGAACCAGAAGCAGAACCCTGAAGCAGTGAGTGAAAAACTAAGTCCATCCTTTCTGCTTCCACAGCAGGTCAGAGGCTCAGTAGCTGCAAGGAGCTGCTGATCACATGACAATCTGCACTTTAACCATTTTTAGCCCTTTAACACTAAACAACAATTAGTTGATGCTTTGGTGGAATTATGGCATCAAAACAGAAACAGAAAAACAAGATAAAAACCAAGAATCCACTAAAAATACAAACTAACACCAAATAATGCTAAAAACCCATCAAAGTAACAAAGTAAACTGTAGTCCTTAATATCAGCACACTGCTGCTGCTAAAATGAGCCGTTGTTCTAATGCAGATTATTACTAGAGCTCCTAGAGAATTATTTCTCCTTATTTTAGTGCTGCTGAGCAGAGTGTCGACAGTCTCTGGTTAAAATCAGCATCAGCTGAGGATGTTCTGAAGATCCAGGTTGAAACCCTGATTTCATTTCAAACCATCAAAGTGAATTTAAAGTCAGAGTCAGAGAAAAGAGCAGAGAGGAGGCAGCTTGCTCCAAACTCCTTCTTTCCACCTGCAGCTGTTTTCCAGCTGTTCTCCACAGGTGGAGGCTGGATGTTTGGGAGGAGAGAAGCGGCACATTATAGCTCCAGATGTTCACAGCTGGATTCTTCCCACAGCAGCTGGAACAATTGCACAGATGAAATGATTGAGTCCTGAAAAATGGGATGTTTGGATGTGATCAGGTCTGCAGATGCCACTGACTGGGATTTGTGAAGAAAATGTCTCTCAGAGCTGTGAAGAGCTGTGCTTCTTTAGAGGGAAAGCTCTGAAATCTTCACTCCTCCCATCCAGTGGTGTTCAGGTGGGCTCAATGGAGCGCACCCAGCAGGACTTGATCTGAATCAACTCCATTTGATTTCTAAGCACAAAGAAAAAGCCTCTAACAGTTCTGTGTGTATTGATGGAAAATGGCTTTTAGTAAAAAGCTCCAAGTGTGGATCAGATTTCTGAGCTTCAGCAGCAACCAGAACTGTTGCTTAAAGCTGAAGTTAGAAGTCAGAGAAAAGCTGCAAAAGAAAATCAAAGCAGCGACTCAGACGTTCTTTCCTTCCATGAAGCTCATTGATTGTTGGCAACACATCACACACAGCACAGTAGAAACATGAAGCTTCTGCTTTTAAAAGCAACTCATGGCTTTCATCTTTTCAGCTTTTAGTGCAACACAAACATCTGGACTAAAACTGATCTGAGAGCAGCTTCTGGTTCCTGAATAACGGCTCTGGAACGTTGATTTCTGCACTTTTCCAGCATCTGGAACATTCCAGCTCCACAGTTCACATGTTAGCTTGCTGTCAATGTTGCTAGTAAACCTTTAGTACGTGTTCAGTGGACAATTTGGATTCAGCTTGACAGGAGAACACCTCCAGATGTTACTCAACACATTTCATTAAGATATGATGTGGAATTTCACATTTAAAGCTCATCAACATGTGACTTTACAGTTCTATTGATCAAAACTGCTGAGGTTTACATTGCCACACTATGTACATACTAATTACACAGAAAATAAAACAAGGTCCAGAAAAAGCTGAACTAGAAACAGGTAAGTATAAAATGTTGAAATGATGAAGAACATTTCCATAGTTTGCTGCCACAGAACTTTGGTTCCAACAACACAATAGACGGTTCCAGCTGGATTCCCTCAGAGCTTTCAGGACATCTTCTTGTCAGCCTAGGCACGGCTCATGGAACCATCTGCCACACGTGTCCCTGGATCTGCACAACAACTTACAGAATATACACATTAGGGGACAAGGAGGTGGCTTTTGCTGGCTTCATACTATCTTTTCATCGTCACATTTGGTTATTGAACAACTACAGAACGGGTCAAGCTATGTTCCAGAAAATGAGTTTTTATCAAATCAATAAATGATTAAAATCTGGGAGTCAGCCCCAGGTAAGATGGCCGCCACATCAGCTCAGCTACTGGGAAGCTTAATGAAATGAACTGAAAGAATTTCACATGTATTGTTTTCTAGATTTCTGTGGAGGTAAATGTTCTTCATCCAAACACTGACTTCTACAGCCAATCACTTTACTACCTTTGGAACACAGAGAAATGACTTTTAAAAGTCACAGCTGCTTCTTTGATGAAGTTATCTCAGTAATATGTTCATAGGAAACTCTCCTGAAGTAATCCCTGGGGATTTTCCCTCACCACATCATCATTATCATCATTATCTTTTTTACAGTGTATTCTAAATACTGATATATCTATAACAATGGCACATAAAACATGTGAACACAAATCGCTTCATTTCACATATTTCACTAAAACAGTACATCCAATAACATCCAATTAAAGGTAATATTATTATTTTTTCATTTTAAAACCCTTGATGATCTGCTCTCCCTCAATGACTGTTAGAGCTGTATTTTTACTTTATGCTCTAAAACTAAGTCAGTTCACAGATTCACAACGTTCTGAATAAGCATTGTTACTGAGGTACAGGTATACAAATGACTAAATAATTACAAATGCTAATGCGAGTGAGCAATCAGGCCTTCATCTGACTTAGTAGCTGACTAAGCTGGCATTTAGTTACCTGCAGACAATCTGAAAGCCGTCTACTGTTTTCATGTTGCAGATCCTGCTGAGGATTAGCTGAATATAGCATGATCACACGTCCATTATGACACCATGAAATGCTCCACATGCTGAGGATTCAGTTACTAAACGGCAGAAAATCAGCACCAAACAATACATTTACTCAGCCAGTTTGTAACTGGAGGCTCTGGCTGCTTTTACCATAGAACACAAGGAGCAGTTGTTCCATGAATCAAAGTCTACAATGGCAGAAAATAGGTAACATCACCTTTATGGTTCCATGTGTTCCATCCACTAAGATCAGCTCCATGTTCAGAGGTCACACTACCACATCTTCATAGAAAACAAGCTTCCATCCTTTTCTGTTGCTGCTATGTGTTAAACTACAGGATCATTGTTATCTGTCAACATCCAGATCATATTTATAATGAAGCAATGCAGTTTGCAGACAATCCCAATGAAGTGTGACAGAGTTTGTGAAAACCAAATGATCTGCTGAAGCTAGATGTGGCCAGCAAGGCAACAGGGATGCAGCTACGCTGTTTTTCTCTGCCCACATCATCCAACCTATTGCTGGGACATTTACAGTAAAGCTTAACACTTCAGGGCCAACCTAAAAACCTGCCTTTGTTACACATGCACAGAATCTTTATTACTACATATAGACCAACATTTTAAGCTTTGCTCATTTTGAAGAAGATTCTTGACATTCTTTGGAAGAGTTAAATGTGACAGTGATGTGTGTTTGAAATGTGAAATAAATGCAGTTTATGTAAATAGTAAATGGTTTCATATTTATGAAGGTGTGCTGTGAATCCTTGAATAAATAGCTTTTTACCTCTTGGTGCACCTTTTAAATTCTTTTTTGTCTGGGCCATCTTTTCAACTACCTTAGTGATTTCAACCAGATGTTGACAGTGAACACCTCATGCGTATACGGAGCTCTAGAATGATTCCAGTTGCTTTATGTCGTTGCCGTTGCTCTCTCTAGCTGCCCTTTTGTCTTCTAATGCTCCAGTTTAGTTCAACTCTGGCTAGATTTCACCGTGTTGACTCCAAACTTGTTGCAGTCCGCCCTCATCATTCTTCCTTCAGCCAAGATGCGGCTGACACTCATGTTTGTGTGGAAGCAGAATAATAATCAAATAATAATGAGAAGCTGCTGCATATGTCTCTATGCTTGCATCCAAAGCCTTGAGTGAAGGCGTATCATGAAGGGGAGAAGTTGCCAGGTTCCATATTTCATAAACTGTTTCTGTTGGGACTCAACTGGATGGCGTAATGCCCAAAGCTTCTGACCACAGATGTGCTTAATGCCACAATTTCTGCCATGCAGTGAGAGGCGTTTTAGTACCAAATGTTTCCCTCCTACATGCACTCTGGACTGGAAACACTGAGAGCTACTTTTTAGGATCTGATTGAATGTGACTTTGTAAAGAGCCTTGAGATGACGTGTTGTGAACTGGCGCTATAGAAATAAAATCTAATTGAAGTGAAAACATTTTAGTGTGGTTATTGTGGAGCATTACCTGATCACTGCTTGTTCCACAGGCTAAAAAACATTCTTTGGGGATTTAACAGGACATGAAGTTTCTTTTTCTTTGTCTCTATGTAACTATAAATGTCATCAAATAGTCGGCTTTTATCACTTCCATGCGTTTCAAATTCCACATGACATAAATGTCTTAATGTGGGCGTGGCCAGCAGATTTTGTAGCATCTCCCTAAACAGAGCTTAGACACTGAAACAAGGTTTACCACTTTGCAATATACTCTAGTTGCATATTCTATATATTAGCTCTACATGGCAATATTTAGCCCTAAAATCCCTGCCTGGTCATACCTGATGCCGTCAGTATTTGTTCACCCAGAGCAACTCTTTCCTTTTCCATGTTCTTTTTGATGTAGAAAAGCTGATGGCTGGAATATTTGGAAAAGCTTTCCTCACTTCCCTTGTGATCTAAAAAAAGGCAGAATATTAATTTTGTATTATTTGTAATATTCAACAGTTTGTTTCTGTTGTAGTTCCATATTTCTGCCAGCAGGGAGCGTATTCACAACTACAAGCTCTACGCGCTTCTTCTTTTGTCTTTTTTCTCTTTGCGCTGATGCCGTTACTGCAGTTTAGAGAGAGTTAGAACAGGAGGCGTCAATATAACTAGTTACTAAGTAAATACTGATTAAAACTGTGTTATATCTTGAGTTATTGATCCTAGGAGATTATCTGCACCTGCCAGGAGGGTTTCTGGTTGCGGGACATCACCGTGTTGTTGTGTTTTGTCGAGTGAAAACTGCGGTGAGTAATGATGATTAGCGCTTAGCATAGCATGCTAACTACTGCTGATTCTGGCTGATTGCTCACTGATTTCATGGAGAAAGTATCTTTGTTATATTGTTATGCTTGGAGACGATGTTTAAAACCAGCTGGAGACAGATGAAGGTATATGTGTGAATTGAGGATGTAAAAAGTTGTGTTTTGTGTAAATTATCTGTGTTAATTGAGCTATTGCTGCATGTGATTTGTACTATTACTATATGCCAACTAATGCTATATAGTTAAGCGAGCTGGTTTTATGAGCTAAAACAAGCAACAGTTTGCTTTTGAGTTATTGAGAGACAGTAATTTAATGAATGATTAACAAACATGATTGAAATGTGATTTAAAATAATTCATATACACCATTTTGTGTGTGTGAGCTGTTTAAAAATGAATTTTATAGCTCTGTGTGCTACTTTGTCAATTTGAATGGTTCACGTTCATTGATTTAAGATTAAAAAGAGGATAAATACTGTACAGTTGATTTGGGTAAATGTATAAAAAGAGAAAGAGATTAATGTAAAAGCTGCTGCTCTATGCAGGTTGTTTTTTTGTATGAGTCGGTTTTGATCACTGATCTCTATTATACACTGGAGTGCTAATAGCCGCTGTTAGAACGAGTCGCTGTGAAGCCACCAGCCGCCATATTGGTACTCCCTATTTTCCTCCAGTAACTAGGGAATATGTGTGCTACAGCATCGAATAACGAGGATTTTCTCATGTTCAGGGGGGCTTAAAAGTTTTAAAATGTCAAATGCCATATACTTTTATGTTATGTTCTAAAACTATCAAGTACTGAGAAAGTCATGTGCTGAAATATTTTGCTTTTTATTTATTTAAATATATATATAAGATAAATGTATAAATAACAATACACAAACATATATTGACATATGTGTGTGTGTGTGTATATATATATATATATATATATATATATATATATATATATATATATATATATATATATATATATTTATTTATAAATATATTTATTTATTTTAGCTTGCAGCAAGAGTGACTGATTTGTAATGTTTGTTGCTAATCCAAAGCCTGGTATGTTACAGTTTACGATGGCTAAAGCGATGGCAGAGGTCAGAGGTCACTCTTCAATAAACTAAAGAGAGAAAGAAGTTTGGTTATTGGAGCGTCGTTATCTGGCTGTCTAGCTGCTGAATAAATAAATAAATCAGGAAAACTCAGGGTGAGGACAGCACAGCTGCTTTAACAGTTTTTTTCTCCACTCTTGGTCTCTTCAGATTGTAGCCGGGGCTGCTGTCCAGGAAGTAGGGCGCTGTGCGCTGGTTCTCTTGCCCATATATGGAAGAGGCGGTGACAGAGCACACCTGGTGGGGGTGAGACAGGTAATGAGCGTCTACATTTAAAAACACGTACAGTCATGGCCAAAAGTATTGAGAATGATTCAAATGTTAATATTTACAAAGTGTACTGCTTCAGTTTTTATAACGGCAATTTGCATAAACTCCAGAATGTTATAAAGAATGATCAACGTAACAGCAATTAATTGCAAAGTCAATATTTGCCTAGAAAATGAACTTTATCCCCCAAAACACATTTCAACTTTATTGCAGCGCTGCCTTAAAAGGACCAGCTAACATGGTTTCAGTGATTGCTCCATTAACACAGGTGTGGGTGGTGATGAGGACAGGGCTGGAGATCAATCTGTCATGATTAAGTAAGAATGGCACCACTGGACACTTTAAAAAGAGGCTGGTGCTTGGCATCATTGTTTCTCTTCTGTGAACCATGGTTATCTCTAAAGAAACACGTGCAGTCATCATTTCACTGCACAAAAATGGCCTAACAGGAAAGAGAATCACAGCTAGAAAGATTGCACCTCAGTCAACATTCTATCGCATCATCAAGAACTTCAAGGAGAGAGTTTCCATTGTTGCCAAAAAGGCTCCAGGGCGCCCAAGAAAGACCAGCAAGCTCCAGGACCGTCTCTTAAAAGTGTTTCAGCTGCGGGATCGGGCTACCAGCAGTGCAGAGCTTGCTCAGGAATGGCAGCAGGCAGGTGTGAGTGCATCTGCACGCACTGTGAGGCGGACACTCTTGGAGCAAGGCCTGGTCTCAAGGAGGGCAGCAAAGAAGCCCCTTCTCTCCAGGAAAAACATCACGGACAGACTGATATTCTGCAAAAGGTACAGGGAGTGGACTGCTGAGGACTGGGGTAAAGTCATTTTCTCTGATCAATCCCCTTTCCCATTGTTTGGGACATCTGGAAAACAGCTTGTTGGGAGAAGACGAGGTGAGCGCTACCACCAGTCTTGTCTCATGTCAACTGTAAAGCATCCTGAAACCATTCATGTGTGGGGTTGCTTCTCAGCCAAGGGAGTCGGCTCTCTCACAGTCTTACCTAAAAACACAGCCATGAATAAAGAATGGTACCAGAATGTCCTCCGAGAGCAACTTCTCCCAACCGTCCAGGAGCAGTTTGATGATGAACAATGCCTTTTCCAGCATGATGGAGCACCTTGCCATAAAGCAAAGGTGATATCTAACTGGCTCAGGGAACAAAACATAGAGATTTTGGGTCCATGGCCTGGAAACTCTTTATGGAGAGACAAAAATCCTGGTGCTCTGGTAACATAAATGATTTATTCAGGAAATCTGAAATGACTGAAGACGACAGATGTAAAATCAATGAGATGTTCTATATGGTAAAAAGGCACAAGGTGCTGACATCAGATCTGGAACTAAATGGAAAGAAGAAGGTGAAAAAATTCATCTTATTTTAGTGACCTAGAAAAAAATAGGCCAGAGAGAAAGAACATATATTCATTAATTATAGACAACAAAGAATTCACAGATCATAAAGTTATTTGAGAGGAAATTCACATATTTTACTCAACTTTATATTTATCTGAATACAATCCAATGAACTCCAACATTTTCTAGATAAAAATCAAAGAACATTTCCCAATAATAGATGTAGCTTTGAAGGAAAACTGTGAATCTGGTTTTAGACTGGAAGAATTAGACAGAATGATGAAAAAACTGCTGCACTGATCACAGATCAGTTAAAAGATGATTTATCTCAGATTATAAGTGAAACACAGTCTGGTTTTCTTAAAGAGAGATCTATCCACAACAAGCTGAGACTGGTTCTAGATCTGCTGGACTAAGAACATCTGATGGAGGATGACGGAGTCGTTTTCTGTCTGGATTTTTATTAAGCTTTCTATGCTTGAACAGCCCTTTATCTAAAAAGCTTTGGAGTATTTTGCTTTTGGAGAAAAGTTTAAAACAACTCCAGTAGCTTTACACCCCTGATACTCTTTGTGCGGCTCGTCATGCCTGATCTGGCAGCTTGCAGCTCATAATCCTGTATAAAACTATAACACAGCCAAGGCAATAAATATTTAGGTGGTAGCGTCTTCTTTACGGCCTGTTCACAACGCTGCCACGCTTGATGACTGACGTGAAGCTAGCGCACATCCTCGGCCTTCAGCATCACTAGGTTACATGAGCAAAATGGATGGATTTCTACTAAAAAAGGGACAAAAAGCAGATGGACAGAGCCACAGTGTTGTAGGTAACACAGAGGATAAAGATTCAGAGGACGAGGAAGATGAAATTCAACAGGAAGATGACGCGGGAGAGGGGGCAAGCAGGCAGGAGCACATTCACAGTAAAAAGATCAAGATACGTGGAATACAAGACGAGCAGCGAAGGTTTCAGGACAAATGGACAGAGGAATTTTTCTTTGTTCTTCACAGCAAGAATCCTCTGTGCTTAATATGCAAACAAACCCGTGTGTGTTTCACACCAAGTAACTTAGAGCGCCATTTCAAAACCAGGCATCTAAAATTCAATGAAAGTTCCCCAACTGGCAGTGAACTGAGAAAGAGAAAAATAACAGAGCTTAGCGCATTGCCTGAGCAACAACTAAACCTTCTCCACAGGACAACTTCTACAGCAGAGCCTTTAACAGAGGCATCTTTTCAGGCTGCGGGGATTTAGGCAAGGGCCAAAAAGCCATTCTAGGACGCTGAGATAGTGAAAGACTGCTTTTTAGCCTCAGCAGAAATAATGTTTGCAGACTTTGACAACAAGGATGCAGTTGTTAATCAAATAAAAGCATTACAACTGTCTGATTCAACAATAATGAGACGGATGGAGGATAGTGGACGGGACATAGGTGAGCAGCTGCTGACTGAGCTGCGCGCAGTGCCCTGTTTCAGCATGGCTCTGGATGAAAGCACGGATATCAGCCATAATGAGCAGCTGTGTGTTTGGCTGAGCTTCCCCAAAGAAAACACTTTGAAGGAGCAAATGTTGGCCTTAGTTCTGCTTCTTGGCCAAACCACAGGTGAGGATGTTCTGAATGCACTGTTGATTTTTTTTAAAATCAAAACCATCTAAGCTGGTCCAAACTTCAAGTGTACTGATGGAGCTCCAAGCATGGAAACACTAGCCTGAGTTAAATTCATTTTCAATAAACTTTTAATGTAAAATATATTGACTGTGCTGTTTTTTAATGTGGGGTAGCCAGTATTTAGGTAAAATGGTTTATTTATGTCAGTGACTTGGTAAATTGTGGTAACAGTGGCTCTCCTCTTGACCTTAGTCTGCCAATATGGCTCCTGCGAAAAAATGAGTGACTATCACTGCTTTACACGGACATCAATAGATCAGCATTTTACCTTCAGGAACTTCTAAAGGTTTTGATGTTAAAAGAGGAATCCATCAATGTTGTTTCACCTCTGATGTTTATTATGGTGACGGAGTTGTTAGCAACTTTTATAAAAATAATTAAAGTATGGAAACGTTAAATGTGATGGAAGCTCCCTGGTAATTACTCAACTAGCAGATGACATGACCCTGTTCTTAAAAGACAAAACACAAACTTCAAAGGTGCTGAAGGAGATAAAAAATGTTCTAAAGCCTCTGGTCTGCATTTGAATATGAAAAATGTGAAATAATGATTATTCAGGATGAATAAAATTGTTCTCAACAGTTGGCTCCAGAAAGATTTATCTATTTTTGGACGTATTCTACTCATTAAAATGGAAAGTTTATATTGTCTCATTTATCCAGCTGTTTCATGTTCAATATCTGATAAAAATGATTTCAAAGTTAAATCAGGAAAACTTTAATTTCATTTGGAGAATCAGATGCCATTACATCAGGAGGCGACATAGTTAAATATTAAGAAGGAGGAGACTTAAATCTGATTGATTTTGATCCAATCAACGGTTTTATTAAACTCAAATGATTACAGAGTTTCATTAAAAATTACAAAAGTCTCTGGTATAATTTTCTTCTTACTATTTTTGAAGCTATTGGGATTACATTACTGATGAGATGTGACTTTAAAATCTTTAAATTACCAATCAAACAATCAGACTTTCATAAACAGGTTCTGCAATGTTGGAATTCCTCCTGCTGTGGTTCTACTAACTAAAGCCATGATATCATATTCTATATGATAGGGAGGAGGGAGGCGGGGGACATTGAGTCTGAATGGACCATGTTCCGCGCCTCTATTGTTGAGGCGGCTAGTCGGGGCTGTGGCCGCAAGGTTGTCGGTGCATGTCGTGGCAGCAACCCTCGAACCCACTGGTGGACACCAGCGGTGATGGAAGCCGTCAAGCTGAAGAAGGAGTCCTACCGGGCTTTTTTGGCCTGTGGGACTCCGGAAGCAGCTGATGTGTACCCGCAGTCGAAGCAACAGGCGGCTCGGCTGTTCGCCGAGGCAAAAACTCGGGCGTGGGAAGAGTTCGGAGAGGCCATGGAGAAAGACTTCCGTACGGCTTCGAAGCGATTCTGGTCCACTATCCGGCGTCTCAGGAGGGGGAAGCACTGCAGTACCAACACGGTTTACAGTGGGGGTGGTGTGCTGCTGACCTCGACTCGGGACGTCGTGCTTCGGTGGGCGGAATACTTCGAAGACCTCTGTGTTGGTTAACGCAGCTCTGCAGCATTGCGTGGACATCGGGGGCAGTTCCCCTGGATTGGCAGACTGGGGTGGTGGTCCCCCTATTTAAAAAGGGGGACCGGAGGGTGTGTTCCAACTACAGAGGAATCACACTCTTAAGCCTCCCTGGTAAGGTCTATTCAGGGGTTCTGGAAAGGAGGGTCCGTCGGATAGTTGAATCTCGGATTCAGGAAGAGCAGTGTGGTTTTCTTCCTGGCCGTGGAACACTGGACCAGCTCTATACCCTCAGCAGGATTCTGGAGGGGGCATGGGAGTTTGCCCAACCAGTCTACATGTGCTTTGTGGATCTGGAGAAGGCATTCGACCGTGTCCCCCGAGGGATCCTGTGGGGGGTACTCCGGGAGTATGGAGTACCGGACCCTTTAATAAGGGCTGTCAGGTCTCCGTACGACCTGTGTCAGAGTCTGGTCCGCATTGCCGGCAGTAAGTCGGACTCGTTTCCAGTGGGAGTTGGACTCTGCCAAGGTTGCCCTTTGTCACCGATTCTGTTCATAACTTTTATGGACAGAATTTCTAGGCGCAGCCAAGGTGTTGAGGGGATCCGTTTTGGTGGCCTTAGGATTGTGTCTCTGCTATTCAGTGCCTCCAAATCTGAGACCATGGTCTAGACCGGAAAAGGGTAGAGTGCCTTCTCCGGGTTGGGGAGGATGTGCTGCCCCTAGTGGAGGAGTAGAGCCGCTGCTCCTCCACGTCGAGAGGAGCCAATTGAGGTGGCTCGGGCATCTGGTTAGGATGCCTCCTGGACGCCTCCCTGGTGAGGTGTTCCGGGCACGTCCCACCGGGAGGAGGCCCAGGGGAAGACCCAGGACACACTGGAGGGACTATGTCTCCCGGCTGGCCTGGGAACGCCTTGGGATTCCTCCGGAGGAGCTGGCCCAAGTGGCCGGGGAGAGGGACGTCTGGGCCTCCCTACTGAAGCTGCTACCCCCGCGACCCGACCCCGGATAAGCGGAAGAAGACGGACGGACGGACGGATATCATATTCTGCAGTTACTTCAATAAAACCATCTTTGATTATAAATGGCTGTGACTTTATAGACAGAAAATGTAATAAGTTCATCAGAAACACTGACTTCATCTTTCTTTCCATCAACCCTAAGAAGAAAACACTTTAAAGCTGTGATGATTTCTCATTAAAGAAAATCAGAACCAAATATTTTTCTTTTCCACTCCCACTGAAAGTCAAAGAGATTCATTTCTAAATTAAGTATGTAAGTAACTTTAACCTTCTAATGGTAATGGCTTGTTTTTTCACACTATGTTGTTTGTTTTACATTTTAATATACTCTCTTTGTACATTTTCTGCTCAGTTTATCTTGTTAATAATGCACATTTTGTGTTTGTGAACTAGCCTTGATAAGGAACACTTCATAAATAAAAACTTCTAACATGTGGAGAACAGCGTGAAGAAAACATAAACACAAAAGTGTAGTTCTGAGAAATGTTCCCAGTCAGAAAGGCCAGAAAAAGCAGAAGCTGAACGGCGCTGTGTGCTAAGCTAGCATTAGCTCCACTTTGAGCTGCAGAACCTTTGTGGAGGAAACCCTGCCGCATAAATAAAAAGGCAAATGAAAGCATACAGGAACACCCAGGAATAAAAACCTATGAAAAAACACAGACCAAGAAGTTAAAGTAGAATGTACAGCAAAGGAAAACCCACATAGACCAGAAACACTGAGAAATCTAAAAATGACAAAAATAAATAAAACAACCGATTTTCAGAAAAATGGAAAACCTGCAGCCAACAGCATTAATGTAAATACTTATTAGGCCTGTTGGGAGTAGTAATAATTATAAATACCAGCAGCTGGAAAGAAGGATCTGTCATAACGCCCCTTTATTTGCCCAGAATTTAACAGTCTCTCTCTGAAGGAGCTCTCTAGCTCTGTTTTCATTTTTATA
This sequence comes from Fundulus heteroclitus, assembly GCF_011125445.2. Lineage (NCBI taxonomy): Eukaryota > Metazoa > Chordata > Actinopteri > Cyprinodontiformes > Fundulidae > Fundulus > Fundulus heteroclitus. Next base: position 2,311,080 of record NW_023396846.1, on the reverse strand, counting down.
AATGTAACCAATCAAAGGTATAACAGTACTAGCAGTTTAATATATTCAAGCTCTATACTGTAACTATTCATATCATAATTTGACTATAAATACAATTCAGTCAGGACCATTTTATAAAATGTTCAGCGTTCTAATTAGATTTTATTTGACAATCTGCTTCAAATCAGACCAAGCAGCAAGTTCTTCCCTCCAGAGCCAAGTTTTCATGGTTTTTACCAACGATTTAACCCACATACAGAACTCACACAGGAGATCAACACAGTTTTTTAAAGGTTTATTGAAACAAATGATGCAAGTTGTCAGGAATCCTGAAATGGGAGCTCGGACCGGGGGCAGCAGAGGCTTGGGGTGGAGGTGGAGATCCACCAGGGAGGAATAAGCGGGGTCTGTTCCAGGAGGCAGGTGAGTCTTCAGATGGATCTGGATCTGGAGTAGGGAAACACGGTGGAGGGTGAGCAGGGCGCCATCGCAGGAGGGCTGAGGCCAAAATGCCCGGAGGCTGCCAGCTGGGACTTGAGAATCTGGAAGTCTTCTGGAAGATCTGCAGGCGGGTTCAGGCGCTGGGAAACTGATCCAGAACAGGATCAGGAGCACGCAGGCTAGAACCACTGTGAGGAAAGACTCTGGTAAAGAAGTGCTGGCAGCCGACTCCTCTTCTCCTCCTGCTGATGAGGTCTGATGGAGAACACCTGTGCCTCACCCAGCCACCATGCTCACTGGACGCCATTTAGTGGAGGAAGAAGAAGAAGACTACACCCAGAGGGACAAAGTCTCCCAGAGCCTGAGACAAATGTTGCTGCATATTTACAATATACAAAAGGAAGATTTAACATGTGAATGTAAAAAGTGTTTAGAAAAATAGGAGCCGACAGAAACAGATAATGTCCAGAGATTGAGAAAAACTGGCCAACATTTCAATGAAGTCTGACCGATGAATGAAAGTAAAAAACCAAGAGAGAAAGTCAACATGCTGATATTCAGAGTGAAGCTTTGACTGGAAACAGGCAGAAAAACAACATGTGGAATAATCCCAGCTTCCATCTTTAAAGGACTGGAAGAGGAAGAAGTTTCCAAGGAATCATTTAGAAGAGTTTCACAAAGAAACAGATTAAATCCATGAATGCGAAAACGTGTTTCTGAGTGAAAGAGACAGACATGAACAGACTGAACTATCTGTTCAACAGGGAGAGGCTTTCTCTGACAGGAGGAGACTCTTTAGACTCAATCAGCACAGAAACACTGAGGATCCAGAACTGGACAAAAAATTCAATAAGGAACCAGAACTGGACCAGAGCCCAAAGCCAGGAAGCAGAGGTTCAGTGAATGTGGTGTTGAAGGTGTGGAGGTGGATCAGTGAGTCAGAGGAGACTCTGTAGAAGGACAGAATACCAGCAGGACAGTCCACATACACTGCTACTCTGTTGGAGACGGAGGAGGAGATACATGTTTCTCTGTTATTGTGAAGGACATAGTAACCATCATGACCATAGCAGTTCAGACTCCAAGACTGATCATTGGATCCAAACCCACAGTCTCTACTGTTTCCTCTCCTCCTGATTCTTCTGTAACTCACTGATATATCAACTCCTCCTCTCCACTCGACCTCCCAGTAACAGCGACCAGTCAGACCAGTTCTACACAGCAGCTGAGGACGATCAAATCTGTCTGGATGATCAGGATATGACTGAAGCTCCTTCTCACATGTCACCTTCCTGTTATCTTCAGACAGTTTGAGTTTTCTGTTCACTGTGTTTGTGTCAATTGTGAGTTGACAGGAATCTGATGGAGAGAACAAAGACAATCCAGCTGCAGTTATTGATCATTTATTGACACTTTGATGATGACTCCTGAATGAGTGATGGACAGTTTGAAGATGGTTGAATGTGAGCTGCTTTGTTGTCATGAATCAAATGAAAAACACACTTACACTTCCTCAGACCTGGTGTCAACCATCGGACTCCAGCAGGCTCCACCCTGAAAGGAGGAGGAGGGTCAGACCATCAGTCTCTTTCAGCAGCAAACATGGACATTACATGTCTCTCAGACACACATTGTCCTCCACTAAGAAAGGACCAGTCTAACATTTGGACACGTCCACTTGTTGTAAAAGTCCAGAGAAAGAAAGAAGAGCTGAGAGCAGACAGACACCTGGGTTCTGATGATGATGATGATGATGATGATGATGATGATGATGATGATGATGGAAACATTACAACCTGCAGTGGATTTAGTATCGCTGTGGGAAATTCACATGCTCTGTGCTGCAGCGCTTTGATTGGCTGAGATCAGAAATGGAGCAGGTTTTAAAAGAGAAGGGCCGACCTCTTCATGAACTAAGTGACCCTCTGTGGCTGGCAGACCTGGCATCTTTAGTTGATCTTACCCATCATCTCAATACACTGAACAAGAAGCTACAAGGCAAAGAACAGCTGGTGCCACACCTGTATGCACACCTGAAAGCCTTCTGGGTAAAGCTCCGCCTCTTTGAGACACAACTACGAGGCTTTAATGCTGCACACTTCCCTGCTCTGTCTGAAATCACGTCTGCTTTTCCAAAGGCCGACCTTTCTGCTAAAAAGGAGAAATATGTGTCTGTGATTGCATCTCTGGAGACAGAATTCAACCAGCGTCTTCAAGACTTTTCTGTCATTGAAAAACAAATCCAGCTGTTCTCCACCTCCTTCCTGGTGGATGCAGAAGAAGTGGAAGAGAGTCTGCAGTTAGAACTGATTGAAATGCAATGTGATGATTCTCTGCAGAGTCAACATCAGCTTCTCTCCCTCCCTGAATTCTTTCAGAGTTTGGATAATGCCAAGTTTCCTCAGAAACAATGATGAGCCTGTTGGGCTCAACATCCAGATGTGAACAAAGATTTTCTTAGTTAAATCAGAACAACAGCAGACTGAGAAGCAGAATGACTGACAGCATCTCTGTGAAGTCCTTCGTGTCTCAACCACCAAACTTTCTGCTGACATGTCAGCCATCCTTCAATCCAAGGACAGCATCACTGCTCCCACTGACTGCAATGTTCTTCACATTAAAGCTGACTTAGAAATACACACAGTATTCATGTGGCAATATGGCACCTCTAGTGTGGCCCTTTGTTTAGTTTTCTGGCTTTGGCCCTCACTAAAAAAGTTTGGACACCCCTGGTATAAAGTGTTCCCCCTTTTAGGACCGTTTAATGAAATAAAGACAATTAACAAGTGCTTCTCTGCATAAAACACTAAAATAAAAACACTCAGGGTGTCAATCTAAAACCATAGTTCAATAATATTTGCTTAAATGCTTATTAATTAAAGCTAAAGCCAGCAAACACCAAGCTAACCCTACGTTGCAGGCCTGTTTCCATGCTTGTGAATATGGAGACCAAACTCAGTGGTCGCTTCAATCAAAGAGCAAATAATAAACTAAAAAGGTCCCTTGTGCCAGATGAATAATAATCCTAACAGAAACGCTCTGCTCCGTTTAGTCCTCCTCTCCTGTGGAAAAAACTCAGCTCCCACAGTCACAGCTCTGACTCCAATACTAGGCCACCTGCTTTATAAGTTTGGTTTTTATTAATTCTGCATTTTTTTAACTACATGCACTGTGTTTCTGTGCCTCAACGCCCTTACTGATCCTCTCTCCTCCTTTCCCTCAGACCCAGGTGCTTTTATCATCGGCCAGCCTTCAAAACGTGAATCACTATGTTTAATGTCCTTCCACTCATACCAAAATGTCCCAATTAAAGTCAATAGGAGAGGCAGTAGCTGTGTTTCATGCTATTTTGTTTTTAACCACACAGAACCAGCGGTGCTTCAATGGAATGCTGCCTTGCTCTTTAATTCAGGTGAGCATAATTACGTTAAATGTAATTTAGGTGTGGACTTTTAAGGGTAGTTTTAAGGAACTTGTAACATCAGGGGCTTCATCTCAGACCCATTATTCCTCCTCTTCCCTCTAAAAGAGCCCTTTACACTATTTATTTATGCATTTTTCCCACTGTTTATTCCTCACGTGCAGAGCACCAATGAGGGTAAAATCTGCCCACCTCACCGCCTCAAACTGATATCATTAGTATAAATTATGCTGATACCAGACGTTACCAATAAAAGTGTTTTTTTTTCTAGTCACTTAGGAACCAGAGAGATGCAGAGCTTGAAAAGCTGCACCTTTACTCATCAACTCTGGGGTTGTGATGCATAAAAAGTGCTATATTTCCTGTAAGATTCCCCAATAAAGACTATTAGTGGGCTAAAAGCGAAGCAGAAAGTCATTATTCCGTCCGCTCTGACCACAAACAAAACGCTCAGAGAACAACTTCAAACTGAGCCTTCAGCTTGGTAATTACGCACCAGAGCGCCCTGAGGAGAGCAATTGAGGAGATTAGTCTGGTCAGAGCAGAGACTGAGATGAGAAACCTGTGGCTGTGAAAGGTGATGATGGTTATAAACTGTAACAGGCTAGAAGTCCATGGAGCTGAAAAGAGGGAAACATCAGCAGCTGGATCAGCATTAAGACGCAGCGTGAACCCCTGAGTGCTTTAAGTGTTCCTGCTGAGGGGAAAATGTCAGACTATACAGGCTTGATGAAACTCAGCCTGATTCACCAATGAGGTTATAGATCTACACTGATAAACAAACCCATAGATTAATGTGTAACAGTGTAATAATACGGTCAATAAATTAAAACTATTTAATTTTATTCTCTACTTTATTTTATCCTCTAAATGTTCTTCAACCATTTCTCCATTTCCATCTGTTCTGTTTCCTCCCCATAATATTCCATGTGCATTAAAGTCACCACATATTAGTGATTATTTCTACCTATAATCTCCAAAAACTGATTCAGGTCTAATTTTTTTTACAAGGATTATAATAGTTAAATATAATTAACCTAATTTATTTTTCTCTCTATCACTACATATTCTAGATCATTCCTCTACTTATTTCTCTGCTTGTTAGATGATATCTTTTGAACATCCTCCTCCAGTTTCTTTCTTCCTGTCACTGAAACATCTCCACTTATTCAGAAAACTAGTTAGTTTCATTTTGTCTTTTACACATTTTAACCATCTGTGCTTTTTTGAACACATTTAACGTTTAAATTTATAATAACTAAATAATTAAATAATAATTAAATAACTTAGAGAGACAAAGATGCATCTATTCTCTTGATTAAAAACAAGTGGTGTGCTTACTTAATTGATAATTAAGCCAGCCTGAAGACTTCAGTCCACCTACGTTGCAAAAGGGCAGCCCTGAAACCTGCCAGCAGCTCCTGGCTGATTGGATCCAAATCCAAAAAACTTCTGTGAACATTCCTGGGTGAGACAGTACTCTAAGCCATTTTATTGCACATTAACCATCATCTCCTAATACTTATTTAATTTCACAGAGTTGGTGAAGTGGGAAGATCAGCGTGAGGGCCTGAGGAGAACAGGGCTGGTCTATTGGTAACGATAGGACCAAGCTAAACAAAGGGATTTGCGGGTGGTTTTAGCATTTCTACACCTCATAAAGGAGAAACCCAGACAGGCAGAAAAATGAGGTCCGGAACCTCCAAGGCCTCGGGGGTGTCTCCCCCTCCTCCAGACTCTTCAATATATTAAATTATGAGAGGGAAAGGTGGAGATGATTATGTTGAATGTGCTTTAATCTGGGAAGATAAGTTTGGTTTTCCACGGGGCAGAACTTAAGTATAAATCAGTTAAATAAGGTGAAAGAGCTGATGGATGGGGACTGGAGCTAAAAGAAAAATAGGAAAAAGATTAGCATAGAGGATTTAGATCAGAGGGGAAAATGGGTAAAATGTTGGAATGAATGGAGTGCAGAAGCTACAAGAAGAGAGAGAAAGTCTGAACTGAAACAGATGGCAGGGTAAAGCATTTATCTGGAGACGTGGGTAACAGGAGTGACAATGCTGGTGGTGCTGCTGATGACCCCATGTTTCCACCTCCATATAGACCAAGTGGTGCTTCACCCTCCTGTCCATATGCTCCATTGCAGGTGGAGCTGCAGGCCCCCCAGGTGGCTGATCTGGATCTGGACTCCTGTCCTCCTCTGTGAAGATGTCAACCTGCTCAGCAGCATGAGGACCGAGGCGAGGCTGGGGAGTGAGGGGAGCTCAGCAAGCAGGGCGGGTCTGACGGAGCCGCAGGTGGAAAACTACGGGAGGATTCCTCCCTCATCAGACCCAGTCACTTCCAAGACAGAGCAGACATAAGAGTCATCTCAAAGCCAGAAACTGAACTGAACTCTACTTTTATTGACTCCTCTCCAGGTTTCACATTGCTAAGAAAAAAGAAACAGCGAGTAAACAAAGGAAGGACAGATTCATCAATTTTCCATGCTGGAGGTGGCCGGAGCGAAGAAAGCCCAGCTGGTGTTTAGACCAAGGATTGCAGCTGACATCCAGGCCAGAGCTGCCCTCCTCCCTAATCCCAGAGAGGAGGGGAAGAAGTTGCTGCAGAATCTAATCTCTGTATGCAGACTGGGGTCATGGTGTGCTAGGTTGAGTTAAAGAGACATGCTTTGCAGAACGGTGATGTCATCAGTGAAGGAAAGAAAAAGAAAGTTGACGAAAGAGACACTGATCTGCACAAGGCTGCCTTGACCCTTTTTTCTGAGGAAGATCTAACCATCATGGACATAGCCATGAATGCCGGGCCAGAGGCCTTGGGTGTGGACAGTGGTCCCGTTCTAATGCATGTCACAACTGTGGACAACTGGGACATTGGAAGAACGACTGCCTGCAGGAACCACAGCAGCCTGATGACAGCAACTGATGGGGGATCAGACCCTGGATCAGGAGGTCAACCTCGTTAAGAAGGGACCTGCTAAGGAGTGTGAGGCTACACACACACACACTCACACTCACACACACACACACACACACACACACACACACACACACACACACCACTACATCTGTGTTTGAATGCTGAAATGGTTCCTGCTTCTACTGATTCACATAGTTTGCTCACAGAGGCCATCACAGACTTATATTGTACCACAGCTGTTTCATCAGGCATGGATCTCCACACAGAGACCCCTGCTTTAAATTAAACACCTTTGAAAATATTTTCTATGATGGTGATGGGTGAAAAAATTATTTTGTTGTTGATTTGGATATAACTCATCCTATTTTATCTGCTAAATGTATCAAGGAGCTTCCAAAGCTCAGTGGCCGTTATGTTCATTCTGTCTCTGCTTCAGGTGAAACAGGGAAAGTTTCTCTGTTCCTTTAAAGTTTTCCACTCAGCAGGGAGTGCAGCTGAAGCATTTTTCTTTTTGTGTCTCCTCTGTGTCCTTTAAATGTTATGGGTAGAGATTTGATGTGTAGATTGAACATAACTATCACTTTAACCTATGATGGACTGACGGTTCACACTCAGGACTCTGACTTTACTACAATACATTGGGCCCCAGATCAATCTCTGTATTCATACGAATGGAAGCTTCCAGCTGCTCCTGTGCCTCAACATTTTGTCTCAGCAGTAAATGCTGTGACACCTGACAGGGACGTAATGATTCAGATGACTTATATAGTACTTCCCTTGTGTCTGACGGACCTGACTTTGATTTGTGGAAACTTTCTCATTTAATACATTGATGATTTGTTAATCTGTGCCAAATCAGCTAATCAATGCAGGACAGACACCTTAAAACTGCTTAAACATCTCTATGAAAAAGGCCATAAAGTCTCAAAATCTAAAATGCAGTTTGTAAAGGAGAAAATCACATTTTTGGGCCATGTTCTCTCACATAAAAGCAGGAACTTGTCACTTAAGCGGATTAAAGCAGTTCTAAAAATCCCAAAACCAATCACATAGAAGCAAATGATGTCATTTCTGGGTATGACAGGTTACTGCAGAGTTCACATTCCAAACTACGCCAAGCTTAAATCTCTGTGTTCTGCTTTAATTCACGGACAGGGACTAGCAGCTGCTGATAAAATCACACGGACGTCTGAGGCAGAACTGGCTTTCTCTGCTCTGAAAGCAGCCTTGTCCTCTGCACCGGTGCTGAATTTGCCAAACTCTGACAAACCATTGATTCAAATGGTGGATGAAATTTCTGGTTTAATGTCATCTGTTTTGTTGCAATCTGATGACATATGGTGACCTGTGGCTTATTATTCCAGTAAACTTGATGCAGTTGCAGCTGGTTTACCTGGTTGGCTGCGCTTTAGTGATGCAGCGGAGAAAGCAGTGTTAGCGCCACATGCCATTGTTGGCTACAACCCTCTGACAGTTTTTGTTCCACATTCTGTTTCTATCATCCTTCTGGAACAAAAGACTTATCAGCGGCAAAGGTGGCTCAAATATTCTTCAATTTTATTGGACATGCCTAACATCACCATTCTGCTGCAGGTTTAAATTGAGTCAGGTTTGTTAAATCTTCAGATTCAGGTGTTTAGCACTCAGGTCCATTACCACACCACTACTCTGCTCAAACAACTGAACTCATCTCTTTAACTGAGGCTTGTGAGTTGGTGGAAGGAAACGCTGTGGTATCGACGCACGGACTGTGTCATGCCTCCCGAAGGACAATGCTGGATTTGGTTAAAAATATTGGTACACAAATGAGTTTTCAATAGTAGCTAAAAAATTACAGCAAAAAGTGTTTGATCTGTGCTTCTCACAAGCCGTCTAGGGTTCCTGCACAGCCACAAGCTGGATATCCCTCTCCATAATTTCCATTCCAACGTCTGTTGATGGATTTCATGTCCTGACACTTGGTGAAGGAAAGAAATATTGTGTAGCGGTTGTGGACATGTTTTCTAAGTATGTTGAAGCTTTTCCAACAAGACACGCAGGCAGCAGTGCCGTCGCAGAAGCTTTATTGATGGAGATCCTTCCACAGTGGGAGTCCATGAGGTCATTTCCAGTGATAATGGGATACATTTTGTAAACAAAGCTCTGCAAGAAATCAGCGAACTTCTTGATTTCCAACTAAGTACACACTGTGCTTATCATCCACAATCAGGGGGGGGGGGGGCTGTAGAAAAGGAAAAAGGCACTATGAAGAACAAACTGGCTAAATGTGAAGAAACAGGTTTGTCTTGGTCAAAACCTCTCCCTCTGGTTCTCATGTACATGCAGATGAGAAATAGATCCAGAGCTAATCTCAGTCCTTTTGAAAACCTTTTCGGGAGGCCTGCAAGTGCGGGGGGAAGACCTAATATTAACTTATCTACATTAACAACTGCTCATTTTGAACACTCCATGTCAGAACATTGTAAGGTTCTGTCACATTCTCTTTCTCATCAGGCTGTGAGAGCTGCATTACCCCCAGTGGCTGATAAAATCCGGCACCAGTCCCAGCCTGGACAGTGGGTGCTGATCCAAGACACCAGAAGAGCCACTGGAGAGAAAAACGTTGGACCGGTCCGTTCCAGAACCTGCTGGTGACTCATACTGCTGTGAAGGTCCAAGTAAGGAACACCTGGAACCACGCCGAATCGCACAAAGTGTTCAAGGGAACACCACATGAGCAGCATCCGGGTCAGAACCCCCTGCCTAAAGGGGCTTCCAACGACTGCCCACCTGTACAAGGCTGGTAACAGGGTAGTTTGAAGCGCAGACGCCACTCTGGAGAGGCAGTGGGATTTATATTTTGTTTCTTGTTTCTGTTTTTAAAAAAAGTACTGAATATCAGAAGAAAGGACAGTCCACTTCGCAGCCAAAATCAACATGCAGCATTATAGAAGATTGAAGGTATTAGAACTGGTGATTGGGATCACTCTTTTTATCACTCCTATCTTTATCGGGGAAATGGTACGTCAAGAACAATTTATGATTAACCCAAGTAATCACCTAAATCATACCCATCAGCTGACTCGCAGTGACACCACTTCAGTGACTATCATGATCATGCTGATAACAACTGGTGGAAACTATTGCATCAGACTGTACGGAAAATGAGAAATGACCGTTGTTATGTGTGTTCTTTGCTTCCACATGCTTTTGATAACCAAACATTGTTACAAACCTCTCTTTCCCAAAGAGAGGTTTGTAAGTTTTCTGATATGACTGATATGCAATTTGTCCATGCGTTCATGGACAAACTGCATACACTCACTCAGACACACACAACTGATGCTCAATTCTAAACAGACTCACACGTGACACAAGTCTCCTCTGCAGGAGTGTTGTCTCACCATATATGCTTTTCTAATGCTGAGGATTTTTACATATTTCAAACTCTACCCTGTAAAATTAAAAGTAAAAGTAATCCAAGGACACAGAGGGGAGTTGAGTTAGATAGGAACTGGATTGTACCAGTGGCTGCACTTCTCTGAAGATTATTCCCACTTTCTTTGTTAACCCAGAATGTATAAAAGTTTAGTGTGTTCTTTTCCTCTTCGCTCTGTTTCCTGAGTGCTTTAGGGGACAGAGACATTCAAACACTTCTTTCCTTTGAATTAAATAACTTACAAAGACAAAGATGCATCTTTTCTTTTCACTTAATTCATAATTATTAATATCTACTACAAGACCATCATGACGAGCCTGCCAGGATTTGCACCATCATCTTGAATCTTCCCACTGTGGGACAATGCATTGAACTATTCCTAATTAACCTTTAGACTTATTTAAATGAACTATACAATTGTTCAGACTGTAACCAAGATAATAAAAATAGAAGAGATGTATAACATATTAAATAGCAACCTGGACTACTGTAAGCTGCTGATTTGCTGCTAGAGTGGAACTTAAGCCGGGCATACACTGTACGAGTTTTTCAGTAGTGGTACTTATATACATCTCAAACTGTGCGACGGAACCGCGGGGTTTAAAAGTTCACCACTCACGATCTGTGTACGGCGCAACGCTCGGACGCGACCAGAGTGCTCATACTGTACGTCCGAATGTAGACAGAAGAAGACGAAGAAGAAGAAGATGAAGAAGAAGAAGAAGATGGAAGTGTCGATGGCTACTGTAAACATTACCGGAGAGAAACGCGCTGCTTTGGCAATATGTGCAATTATGTGTGCAGAAAGCCCTAAAAAGAAAAGGCGACGACGTATTTGGACAAATACATGGCTGAGCAAACGTGACTACTACGGTCTGTCAGTTTTACAGAAAGAACTTGAGGTAAGCTGGCGGCCGTGCACATTTAACACCCCAGCCTTTTCCTCTTTGTTTATCAACAATGTCACGATAGTCAGTTAAATCTACTTGTTTGGGCGTGCGCACTGCGCGAGGTTGGAGGAAAAACGGCTCGTAAACTGTCGTAGCTCTGCTTGAACAGCAGGATGCGCTCACGAAAACCTCACGACGGCCGACTGAATTTCAAACATGTTTGATGTTCACCGACCGTCCGATTCCTGATCGAGAGGTAGTCGTGAGAAGCCAGTCCCCCCTCCTCCCCCCCTGTACGATCAAGCTGAAATTCGGCCCGATTCAAAAAATGCTCGCACGACTGAAGAATCGGCCCGAAAAGGGGAAAAACTCGTACAGTGTACGCCCGGCTTTAAAGGGCTTGCAGAAGATGGTTACCGCACGGGATAACGAGTGACAGACTCCAGATAGTCAGTCTGAGCACCCGCATCGCACATCTGGCAATGTGGGAACTGAGGGCTAGTAGATGTGGAGCACATAGAGAGCACCTGGAAACCACACAACTGCATCATTCCTGAAATGTTGTTTCTTTGGATCGCTTGGAGGTCCTTCTGGACACAGGACGAGGTATTGCCCAGATTTATATGTGGAAAATCACGATTATACAAGGTACTGAGTTGTGCTTTAATATTTTGCTTTTTGGTGAAGAGTCTTGGACTGTGGAGTTTGTGGGACTTCTACATTCTTGGGCATCTGCACAGGCCTGCAACATCGGGGGTATTTTCTGCCGGCATTAGATTTAGTCTTTACCATAGTAAAGTATGACTGGTGTGTACACTGTGTATGCAGATTCATTGTATGGTTGGAATAATGCTATGTTTTTTCTGTTTTGCCTAAATTCCAAAAGCCTGCCATTCCCTTATTTTATTATTATTTTTATTAAAGGAGGGTTACTATGGTCTACTTTACATGGTGTGTAGTGTAATTTCCCTTAGTAGTGTCCAATGCTGATTGATCCAAAAGCATTTGAGAGAGATTCAAAGTAAATAGTAAGAGGGTATACAGAGACAAAGAACCCTAAACTCACTTATTTAATAACATTACTTAAGTGAGGGCTACATGACTGCAAGTGGTAAGAGGTGTAGGAGGGGGATGGTGGGATTTAATTGAAGAGGTTTTGATCTGTGGTCATAAATAAGTCCAAACTTCATCATCAAGTACCTCTATACCTTTATTCATCCATACCTGAGAGCTTCCAGTCTCCAGCGTGGATCCTTCAGTCCAGCCGACAGCAGCTTCACTCCTGAGTCTCCTGGATGATTGTAGCTCAGGTCCAACTCTTTCAGATGGGAGGGGTTGGAGCTCAGAGCTGATACCAGAGAAGCACAGCCTTCCTCTGAGACCAGACAGCCTGACAAGCTGCAGACACACAATACAACACAAGATGTGAACATGATAATGTAGAGTTCAAGAAACTTCTCAGTTGGTTTTAAGAAATATAAAATAGAAATCAAACAGTATTTTGTTCTGTAGGTAATAAAAAGTAACATCTGAGACATAGACAGATGAATCCTGACTAGAGCTACACTGGGATGGAAACTCTACAAACTGACACAAACTCTGCTGAAGGTTCTGGCTTTAAGCCAGGTCTAAGAAGTGCACTAATATGAAAATGTAAGACTGTCAAACATATAAACAGTATAAACATTAAGTCTTTGCAGATATAAGATATATTACTGTATTGATTGTTAAATATGTGTGTAAATATTTCACATTGTTGGCCAGATACTGTAAATCTTGAACAATGTCAAAAATGGACATTTTTAATGATGAATAATGTCAATAAACTAATAATACCATCACTGTTTTAGCAGGTAATGGACAGAAATCTGGTTTCAACAGGATGGAGAACTTTGTACCTGAGAGTTTCCAGTCTGCAGTTTGGACTCTCCAGTCCAGCAGAGAGAAGCTTCACTCCTGAATCCTGCAGGTTGTTGTTACTCAGGTCCAGTTCTCTGAGACTGGAGGACTGGGAGCTGAGAACTGAGGACAGAGCTTCACAGCTTCTCTCTGAGAGGTTACAGCCACTCAGTCTGAGGAGACAGGGAGAAAAATCTGCTATTAAACAATTCATCAGAGATATTGTTGATTTCTTTACAGTCACCAATGTTCTCCTTGGAAAGATTGATGGATCTGTCTGATTTTACATGTCTTTATGTTGCTTTTTGTTGTGAACTGGTTCATTATAAGTAAACTGAATCAACTTGAATCAATATTTACCTCATTAGCAGATTTCTCACTATCAGAAATAAAAGCAGCAACAATCTGTGTCCTTACAGAGCTTTGTTGGAGGCTTTAACCACTGGCAGCAGCCTCAGGAGAACCTCCTCTGAAGCAGAGTATTTCTTCAGGTCAAACACATCCAGATCTTCTGCTGATGACACTAAGATGAAACCCAGAGCTGACCACTGAGCAGGAGACAGTTCATCTGTGGAGAGACTTCCTGAACTCAGAGACTGTTGGATCTCCTCCACTAGAGAACGATCCTTCAATTCATTCAGACAGTGGAACAGATTGATGCTTTTCTCTGCAGACACATTCTCACTGATCTGCTCCTTGATGTACTGAACTGTTTTCTGATTGGTCTGTGAGCTACTTCCTGTCTGTGTCAGCAGACCTTGTAGGAGTCTCTGATTGGTCTGCAGTGAAAGTCCCAGGAGGAACCGGAGGAACAAGTCCAGGTGTCCATTTGGACTCTGTAAGGCCTGATCAACAGCTCTCTGGTGAAGAGACTTTAGGTTAGGTTTCTTAAAGATTGAAGACTTCTTAGATGTTTGTGTTTCTTCCATCACGTTGAGACCACGATTTATGAAGGTCCGATGAACATGAAGAGCAGCCAGAAACTCCTGAACACTCAGATGGACGAAGCAGAACACCTTGTCCTGGATCAGTCCTCCTCTCTCCTCTCTAAAGATCTGTGTGAACACTCCTGAGTACACTGAGGCTGCTCTGATATCGATGCCACACTCTGTCAGGTCTGATTCATAGAAGATCAGGTTTCCTTTCTGCAGCTGATCAAAAGCCAGTTTTCCCAGAGACTTGATCATCTTCCTGCTCTCTGGACTCCAGTGTGGATCTGTTTCAGCTCCTCCATCATACTTGACCTTCTTCGCTTTGGTCTGAACCACCAGGAAGTGGATGTACATCTCAGTCAGAGTGCTGGGCAGCTCTCCTCCCTCTCTGGTCTCCAACACGTCCTCCAGAACCATAGCAGTGATCCAGCAGAAGACTGGGATGTGGCACATGATGTGGAGGCTTCTTGATGTCTTCATGTCGGAGATGATCCTCCTGGCCTGCTCCTCATCTCTGAATCTCTTCCTGAAGTACTCCTCCTTCTGTTGGTCAGTGAACCCTCTGACCTCTGTCACCATGCCAACACACTCAGGAGGGATCTGATTGGCTGCTGCAGGTCGTGTGGTTATCCAGAGGCGAGCAGAGGGAAGCAGTTTCCCCCTGATGAGGTTTGGCAGCAGAACATCCACTGAGGTGGACTCTGTAGCATCAGTCAGGATCTCCTGGTTCTGGAAGTCCAGAGGAAGTCGACTCTCATCCAGACCATCAAAGATGAACAGAACCTGGAAGTGTTCAAAGCTACAGATTTCTTTGGTTTCAGTAAAGAAGTGATGGACAAGGTCCACCAAGCTGAACTTTTTCTCTTTCAGCACATTCAGCTCTCTGAAGGTGAATGGAAATATGAAGTGGATGTTCTGGTGGACTTTGCCTTCAGCCCAGTCCAGAGTGAACTTCTGGGTTAAGACTGTTTTCCCAATGCCAGCCACTCCCTTTGTCATCACTGTTCTGATTGGTTGATCTCTTCCAGGTGGGACTTTAAAGATGTCTTCTTGTCTGATGGTTGTTTCTGGTCTGTGTGGTTTCCTGGATGCTGTTTCAATCTGTCTGACCTCATGTTCATCATTGACCTCTCCAGTCCCTCCCTCTGTGATGTAGAGCTCTGTGTAGATCTGGTTCAGAAGGGTTGGACTTCCTGCTTTAGCGATCCCCTCAAACACACACTGGAACTTCTTCTTCAGACCAGATTTAAGTTTATGTTGAACTGCAACGAGATGTTCTAAATGAACAGAAAAAGTGAAATCAGGAAGGAAACCAAATGATCTTCTAAAGATGATGTGAATAAATGTGATTCCATCTCTTCAGACATCAGTAAATGTGTGATTTATCCATCAGGTTAAATCTTTGTAGAAATCCTCTTACTGCTCTGCAGACGGTCAGCCAGCTCCTCCTGCTTCATCCTCCTCAGGAAGTTCAGAGTGATCTTCATCAGTGCCTCTCTGCTGCTCCTCCTCTGCTCTTCATCCTCACCTTCTAACACCTCATCATCTCTCTGACTCTCTGAGCAGTCTGGGTCATCTGGACTCAGAACTTTCTGGATCTTCTTCAGCTCCTTCTTCACAAAAGTGACAATGTTGTCCTCCAGCAGCTGGAACAGAATAATATATGAAGGACACATCAGACTGAGATCATGGATCCAAACATCAGAACCATGTTGGACAGACTGACGGTCCACAAAGTCCAGCATGGAGACGACTGAACAGAACCGATGGAAAAGTAGTTGTTGTACATGTACAGACCATAAATATGGAGTCCAGCTGGGTTTGATACTGCTGGGCAGACGGACCTCTGGGAACCTCTGAGTTCTGCTGGTCCACTCTGTGGAGGAACCAGAACATTTAGGAAGGAAGTAAATATTCATCCAGCAGTTTTCACAGATGAAATCACCAAGAGCTTCACAGTAAAAGTCCTTAAAACAGAAAAACTGAGCATCAAATGAACACAACACAAATAAGTTAAAAAGAGGAAGATGAGATAAAAGGATGAAGACCAGAACCACCAGAACCTCCCAGTGGACATTTTAAAAAGTGGGTCTTGAACTGGGACTTCAAACTGTCCACACTGTCAGCAGATGTGATGCTGGTGGGGACAGTGACCCAGAGCTTGGAGAAAGTGGAGGTGAAGGTTCTGTCCACACAGGTCTTCAGGACAGTGTGTGGGACATCCAGCAGGTTCTGATGACTAGATCTGAGGTGGTGTGGACCTGGAGGAGGTCTGAGACATGTGGTTGTGTGTCCATGTAAGGTTCTGTCCTGGATGTGATGGTGAGTATTTTAAAATGGATCCTGTAGGTCCCTGGAAGCCAGTGAGCTCACATTATATCTGTCCACACAGAGACAATCAGAAGGTAAAGGTCCATGAAGGACATCTGGATGTGAGCAGAGAACCAGAGGATCCAGGTAGTTGGAGATGTTTAATGTTCCTGCTGATCCACTAAGAACTTGCAGAACCTCTGATGGTCCACTTCAGCTCAGCTTGGTTCCACCAACCACATGATGAAGCTTTCCTTCCCTGCTGAACTGCTCTCACAACGCACACAGGAACCAAGTCTTGATGGGTCAGACTGGCTCTACCAGCTATTTCCCAGCGGGTCGTGGAAATGTGATCCACTGTTAGTCTGACATGGAGCCAGGAAGCAGCAGAACCTCCTGATCAGCATCAACACTCCAGACATGAAGACATGAAGGTGTTTTCATCAGAACAGGGCAGCTGATTTCTGGAGATAACGGATCAAACCTCTGTCTGCAAATAGAACTGGAACATCTGAGAGCTCACTGGGAGGAACTGGGTTTCTGTTCTTGGCTCTTAAAGAAATGTAACGGGTCATTTCCAGAACCTCAGACCCCGACTGAGGAGACCGCTCCATACTAGGGGTGGTGATTGGCTAAAATATCACAACATGATTCCTTGCAGTGAAAACAGGATTTTATTAGTTTCCCAAAGTAACAATAAAGCTGTTGAAGAAAAATCTAGAGAAGCATTTAGACCAGAGCATTTCTGACCCATTTTAATGAGTTGCTGCAGTTCTGCTAACTTGTCTGAAGCTCAACTGAAATGTAATAAATCCATTGAGATATTTAAGAGCTGAAGAACAGCTGCAGCTCTAAACTGCTGTGAGGGAACAACACCAAGTCTCTGGTTCTGATCCCAGTGATTGTTCCAGCTCCAGCTGAGAAGAATTGAAACTCTTCAGTCACTAAAACTGAGGAAGACTGTCAGATACGGTGACAAAACGGTTCAGGAACAAAGAAAGAAAGTCCAGTTGGTTCCATGTTGGATTTGATTCAATCACTATGAATATGGGAGAGGGACTAAACAGTCCAGTTAGCTCATTAACATGGAACAGAACCAATCAGAGTGAGCTCCAGTCCAAACTAAATCTTTGACTTTAAGCAGAGAAAAGTGTTTAATGATGGCGACTAATCAATGAGGCCCAAAAGCAAACAGATCAGAGCTGTTAAACATGATGTAGCAGCATCCAGGACGCCTCCAACAACATCCATTCTTTCCACTTTCACTGCTGTGGTTCTGGAGAACATCCAACACACACCGCTTCACATATGAACATAGAAATGTGGGAAAAAGAGCTGAGCTCACGTTAAACACATGTTGGAATAAAAACATTTCAGACTGACTCAGTTTCCACAGTTACAGCAGTTAGATACAGCTCACCTCTCTGAGGATGGAGGTCCTGGAGATTTGAAGTCAATGCAGTCTTCCATTGACCTGTTGCTCTTAAAGGACACACAGCTGGGTTCTGGTTCTGGTTGATGTTTGCATTTCAGTCTCTCAAGCATTCTGTAAGAAGAATACTTGTTTTAATACCTCCATAGATGGACTAGCTGGTTCTGCAACACTGACTTGCTGTTTGTCAGAACCCACTGGTACCATGCTGAGCTGCTCTGTTCAGTCTGGATGAAGCAGCAAAGAGGAACAGCAGCAGCTTCAGGACCACTTGGTCTCTTCTGGCCTGATATAGTGAGAACGCTGTGTGAAAAGGGCTCTGGACACTTAGAGATGCTGATCTCACCTCTGAGCGTGGCTCTGGCTCTCAGCTTCCCCACACAGAGTGGTTTTAGAGGGAGGGACTCCCTCCTCTCTGTCCTCACACTGATCCATGCTGCTGAATTCACATCCACATCAGCTCACACACACTTTCTACCTTCACCTGCAGAGGAAACACAAATCATTCATCTGCACTGATCAACTCTGATCATCCTTTACATCATTAGTGCTGGAAAAAGATCAGCTGCTCCTCCTCTGATTGGCTCTTCTTCTCTGCTTCATATCAGTGTCAGTTGAATGCAGTCAGACAGCAGTGAGAGGCAGAGGAAGCTGCCATCAGCTGCTGTACTTCTACTATCAGTCCACTAGATGGAGCCATGGAGCAACATTTCATCCACTCACACTGATTCACTCTGACTGAACATCAACAACTATTTTATTTCACAATCATCAAACTCTACAAGTGGATTATCTGCTGCATCAAAGCTAAACTATTAAATAATCTGACTGAATCAAACACGTTTTAACATTAATGTCATTTTATTTTGAAAGGACTCACAGGAAGCAGCAGGAAGCTGTTGTCTCTGACTTTAATGGGAGACCAGAGTTTGATTCCAGGAAATAAAAACATGAAGCAGTTTGTTGAGTGAAGAAAACAAAGAAACATCAGCTGTTCATCGTGTTGTTTGGTTCCAGTTCATCAATAATCTAATAATCCTGTAGATTAGTCTTGAGACAGCAGAAATTAAACATTGTGCTGAAATCAGAAGTGAACATGTTCTCCAGACATCAGAGAGCAGAAACAAAGAGGAAAGTTCCTCAAGACAAAGTTCTGGTAGGAAACAAAGCAAACTTACAGTTTGTTCAGACGGTCCAAAGTGCTGAAGAACAAGATCTGAACAACAGACTGAGACCAAACAGAACCACCGTAGAACCAGACTGGGTGCCTCACCTGGACAGGTGAGTTCTAACTGAAAGTGAGGAAGCTTGCATAGCTGATGACGTCACAACTCACCTGGTTTGTAGTTTTTCTTTCAGTCTAAAACAGTCAGCAGAGCGCCTGCAGTGATATCAGAGGCAGGTTGATAAAGTCTTGATGAGAAAGGAGAGAAGTTCTGCTGAAAATGTTTCCTGATGGTGATTTTCTGATTTCCTGCTCCAAACAGAGCAGGGTTCATGGTATTTCTACCTTTTCTAAATCTGCTTTGAAATCTTCTTTTGTCATTTATTCATTTATCATTCTCTCCATCACTTCACATACATGAGAAGTTAAAGCTATGGATCTATAACTTCCTGGATCAGATCTCTCTTTGCCTGCTTTCAGGATTGTTCCAAAATCGCTGCTTTCCAAGCTTTGGGTAAATTACCTTCTTCCCAGATTCTGTTATTCCAATAAAACTGGTTTAGATGATTTACTGAACTGACTGATCATAATGGAGATGATTTGATCTTTACTTGGATATGCTTTTATTTTCCTGAGTGCCTTCTTCAGTTCTGATGATACTGTATGTAAACTCAGATTAATTAGTCCAAAAGTTAACATTTCAAAAGTCAAGAACACAACCCAGAAAAAAAGCAAAACAGAATTATAACAGGAATAGATAAACAATATTTGAGACCAGTCTATAACAGCCTATGGCTTCAAAACACAAGATATAGACTGAAAACAGTAACGTTGGAACAGGAAGCTAAGCTTTTAATATTTTCACTTTTTGTGACAGTGACAGTCATCTGCTGTCAGCAAGTCAGAAGCTTAAAAGGAGAGACTTAGAAAACGTGCTGACATAAAAATTGACATTCTATAGATATTTTAAATGTTGGTTTCTCTGCCAACTGAATTACAAAAATTACGGCAATAGACCTTTTTATGGCACTTTTAACAGTTCTTTTAACAAGAGCTTGTAACCTTTCATATTCAATAAATTCTGAGTTAAAATTAAAATCTAAAAGCTTTATTTCAAGATTTTATTACAAATTTACAATTGTTTGTCCACTAGTAATATTTTTTTCTTATATTACCTTTTTTTCTTTGGATAGATTGTCATGCTGCACCTAAAATGGCTTCACAGACATAAACATTTAAATTATCAAGATCCTTGTTATCATATCTTCCTGTCTCTTAACTCACTTAACTTAGTATTGGATATTGATCAGTTTGAATGGTTGATTCTCTTAAATCTATCTAATTGCTAAAGTTTTCAGATATAAGACTTAGGTCTACAGCTGATTCAGATCTATTTCTGATCTTAACTCTGGTACCACTTCCATCATTAAAGTTCCTAAAATCATATATTTCTACCACCACCTCTCATTACCACCCACAGTGACTGTAAGCATTAAAATTTCCACAACAATTTACTTTTCCTTTTACATTTTCCATCAGTCAATCGCAAATGTTTCTGGAACACAACTAATAAAGTTGTAAGTGGAGATTTGTCTCCCTCTGGTGGTGAAAAGATAAACTGCATGATGTCTGATTATTAAACCCATTTGCTGCGTTTTTAAATGATCCAAACATGTCAGTGATGGTAAAAAGTGAGCAGAACCACAGTCAGTTCTAAGCTTTCATTTATCAGGACATGAATAAAAGATCATCTGTTCCTCAGCAGCTCTTAAAATGAGGGAAATACAACAGCAGCACAGATTCCATTGGGTCATTATTTAGTGAACAGAACCAGAAGCAGAACCCTGAAGCAGTGAGTGAAAAACTAAGTCCATCCTTTCTGCTTCCACAGCAGGTCAGAGGCTCAGTAGCTGCAAGGAGCTGCTGATCACATGACAATCTGCACTTTAACCATTTTTAGCCCTTTAACACTAAACAACAATTAGTTGATGCTTTGGTGGAATTATGGCATCAAAACAGAAACAGAAAAACAAGATAAAAACCAAGAATCCACTAAAAATACAAACTAACACCAAATAATGATAAAAATCCATCAAAGTAACAAAGTAAACTGTAGTCCTTAATATCAGCACACTGCTGCTGCTAAAATGAGCCGTTGTTCTAATGCAGATTATTACTAGAGCTCCTAGAGAATTATTTCTCCTTATTTTAGTGCTGCTGAGCAGAGTGTCGACAGTCTCTGGTTAAAATCAGCATCAGCTGAGGATGTTCTGAAGATCCAGGTTGAAACCCTGATTTCATTTCAAACCATCAAAGTGAATTTAAAGTCAGAGTCAGAGAAAAGAGCAGAGAGGAGGCAGCTTGGTCCAAACTCCTTCTTTCCACCTGCAGCTGTTTTCCAGCTGTTCTCCACAGGTGGAGGCTGGATGTTTGGGAGGAGAGAAGCGGCACATTAAAGCTCCAGATGTTCACAGCTGGATTCTTCCCACAGCAGCTGGAACAATTGCACAGATGAAATGATTGAGTCCTGAAAAATGGGATGTTTGGATGTGATCAGGTCTGCAGATGCCACTGACTGGGATTTGTGAAGAAAATGTCTCTCAGAGCTGTGAAGAGCTGTGCTTCTTTAGAGGGAAAGCTCTGAAATCTTCACTCCTCCCATCCAGTGGTGTTCAGGTGGGCTCAATGGAGCGCACCCAGCAGGACTTGATCTGAATCAACTCCATTTGATTTCTAAGCACAAAGAAAAAGCCTCTAACAGTTCTGTGTGTATTGATGGAAAATGGCTTTTAGTAAAAAGCTCCAAGTGTGGATCAGATTTCTGAGCTTCAGCAGCAACCAGAACTGTTGCTTAAAGCTGAAGTTAGAAGTCAGAGAAAAGCTGCAAAAGAAAATCAAAGCAGCGACTCAG
Source organism: Fundulus heteroclitus (assembly GCF_011125445.2). Lineage (NCBI taxonomy): Eukaryota > Metazoa > Chordata > Actinopteri > Cyprinodontiformes > Fundulidae > Fundulus > Fundulus heteroclitus. The sequence continues at coordinate 2,289,360 of NW_023396846.1, read as the reverse complement.
ACGTTCTTTCCTTCCATGAAGCTCATTGATTGTTGGCAACACATCACACACAGCACAGTAGAAACATGAAGCTTCTGCTTTTAAAAGCAACTCATGGCTTTCATCTTTTCAGCTTTTAGTGCAACACAAACATCTGGACTAAAACTGATCTGAGAGCAGCTTCTGGTTCCTGAACAACGGCTCTGGAACGTTGATTTCTGCACTTTTCCAGCATCTGGAACATTCCAGCTCCACAGTTCACATGTTAGCTTGCTGTCAATGTTGCTAGTAAACCTTTAGTACGTGTTCAGTGGACAATTTGGATTCAGCTTGACAGGAGAACACCTCCAGATGTTACTCAACACATTTCATTAAGATATGATGTGGAATTTCACATTTAAAGCTCATCAACATGTGACTTTACAATTCTATTGATCAAAACTGCTGAGGTTTACATTGCCACACTATGTACATACTAATTACACAGAAAATAAAACAAGGTCCAGAAAAAGCTGAACTAGAAACAGGTAAGTATAAAATGTTGAAATGATGAAGAACATTTCCATAGTTTGCTGCCACAGAACTTTGGTTCCAACAACACAATAGACGGTTCCAGCTGGATTCCCTCAGAGCTTTCAGGACATCTTCTTGTCAGCCTAGGCACGGCTCATGGAACCATCTGCCACACGTGTCCCTGGATCTGCACAACAACTTACAGAATATACACATTAGGGGACAAGGAGGTGGCTTTTGCTGGCTTCATACTATCTTTTCATCGTCACATTTGGTTATTGAACAACTACAGAACGGGTCAAGCTATGTTCCAGAAAATGAGTTTTTATCAAATCAATAAATGATTAAAATCTGGGAGTCAGCCCCAGGTAAGATGGCCGCCACATCAGCTCAGCTACTGGGAAGCTTAATGAAATGAACTCAAAGAATTTCACATGTATTGTTTTCTAGATTTCTGTGGAGGTAAATGTTCTTCATCCAAACACTGACTTCTACAGCCAATCACTTTACTACCTTTGGAACACAGAGAAATGACTTTTAAAAGTCACAGCTGCTTCTTTGATGAAGTTATCTCAGTAATATGTTCATAGGAAACTCTCCTGAAGTAATCCCTGGGGATTTTCCCTCACCACATCATCATTATCATCATTATCTTTTTACAGTGTATTCTAAATACTGATATATCTATAACAATGGCACATAAAACATGTGAACACAAATCGCTTCATTTCACATATTCCACTAAAACAGTACATCCAATAACATCCAATTAAAGGTAATATTATTATTTTTTCATTTTAAAACCCTTGATGATCTGCTTTCCCTCAATGACTGTTAGACCTGTATTTTTACTTTATGCTCTAAAACTAAGTCAGTTCACAGATTCACAACGTTCTGAATAAGCATTGTTACTGAGGTACAGGTATACAAATGACTAAATAATTACAAATGCTAATGCGAGTGAGCAATCAGGCCTTCATCTGACTTAGTAGCTGACTAAGCTGGCATTTAGTTACCTGCAGACAATCTGAAAGCCGTCTACTGTTTTCATGTTGCAGATCCTGCTGAGGATTAGCTGAATATAGCATGATCACACGTCCATTATGACACCATGAAATGCTCCACATGCTGAGGATTCAGTTACTAAACGGCAGAAAATCAGCACCAAACAATACATTTACTCAGCCAGTTTGTAACTGGAGGCTCTGGCTGCTTTTACCATAGAACACAAGGAGCAGTTGTTCCATGAATCAAAGTCTACAATGGCAGAAAATAGGTAACATCACCTTTATGGTTCCATGTGTTCCATCCACTAAGATCAGCTCCATGTTCAGAGGTCACACTACCACATCTTCATAGAAAACAAGCTTCCATCCTTTTCTGTTGCTGCTATGTGTTAAACTACAGGATCATTGTTATCTGTCAACATCCAGATCATATTTATAATGAAGCAATGCAGTTTGCAGACAATCCCAATGAAGTGTGACAGAGTTTGTGAAAACCAAATGATCTGCTGAAGCTAGATGTGGCCAGCAAGGCAACAGGGATGCAGCTACGCTGTTTTTCTCTGCCCACATCATCCAACCTATTGCTGGGACATTTACAGTAAAGCTTAACACTTCAGGGCCAACCTAAAAACCTGCCTTTGTTACACATGCAGAGAATCTTTATTACTACATATAGACCAACATTTTAAGCTCTGCTCATTTTGAAGAAGATTCTTGACATTCTTTGGAAGAGTTAAATGTGACAGTGATGTGTGTTTGAAATGTGAAATAAATGCAGTTTATGTAAATAGTAAATGGTTTCATATTTATGAAGGTGTGCTGTGAATCCTTGAATAAATAGCTTTTTACCTCTTGGTGCACCTTTTAAATTCTTTTTTGTCTGGGCCATCTTTTCAACTACCTTAGTGATTTCAACCAGATGTTGACAGTGAACACCTCATGCGTATACGGAGCTCTAGAATGATTCCAGTTGCTTTATGTCGTTGCCGTTGCTCTCTCTAGCTGCCCTTTTGTCTTCTAATGCTCCAGTTTAGTTCAACTCTGGCTAGATTTCACCGTGTTAACTCCAAACTTGTTGCAGTCCGCCCTCATCATTCTTCCTTCAGCCAAGATGCGGCTGACACTCATGTTTGTGTGGAAGCAGAATAATAATCAAATAATAAGAAGAAGCTGCTGCATATGTCTCTATGCTTGCATCCAAAGCCTTGAGTGAAGGCGTATCATGAAGGGGAGAAGTTGCCAGGTTCCATATTTCATAAACTGTTTCTGTTGGGACTCAACTGGATGGCGTAATGCCCAAAGCTTCTGACCACAGATGTGCTTAATGCCACAATTTCTGCCATGCAGTGAGAGGCGTTTTAGTACCAAATGTTTCCCTCCTACATGCACTCTGGACTGGAAACACTGAGAGCTACTTTTTAGGATCTGATTGAATGTGACTTTGTAAAGAGCCTTGAGATGACGTGTTGTGAACTGGCGCTATAGAAATAAAATCTAATTGAAGTGAAAACATTTTAGTGTGGTTATTGTGGAGCATTACCTGATCACTGCTTGTTCCACAGGCTAAAAAACATTCTTTGGGGATTTAACAGGACATGAAGTTTCTTTTTCTTTGTCTCTATGTAACTATAAATGTCATCAAATAGTCGGCTTTTATCACTTCCATGCGTTTCATATTCCACATGACATAAATGTCTTAATGTGGGCGTGGCCAGCAGATTTTGTAGCATCTCCCTAAACAGAGCTTAGACACTGAAACAAGGTTTACCACTTTGCAATATACTCTAGTTGCATATTCTATATATTAGCTCTACATGGCAATATTTAGCCCTAAAATCCCTGCCTGGTCCTACCTGATGCCGTCAGTATTTGTTCACCCAGAGCAACTCTTTCCTTTTCCATGTTCTTTTTGATGTAGAAAAGCTGATGGCTGGAATATTTGGAAAAGCTTTCCTCACTTCCCTTGTGATCTAAAAAAGGCAGAATATTAATTTTGTATTATTTGTAATATTCAATAGTTTGTTTCTGTTGTAGTTCCATATTTCTGCCAGCAGGGAGCGTATTCACAACTACAAGCTCTACGCGCTTCTTCTTTTGTCTTTTTTCTCTTTGCGCTGATGCCGTTACTGCAGTTTAGAGAGAGTTAGAACAGGAGGCGTCAATATAACTAGTTACTAAGTAAATACTGATTAAAACTGTGTTATATCTTGAGTTATTGATCCTAGGAGATTATCTGCACCTGCCAGGAGGGTTTCTGGTTGCGGGACATCACCGTGTTGTTGTGTTTTGTCGAGTGAAAACTGCGGTGAGTAATGATGATTAGCGCTTAGCATAGCATGCTAACTACTGCTGATTCTGGCTGATTGCTCACTGATTTCATGGAGAAAGTATCTTTGTTATATTGTTATGCTTGGAGACGATGTTTAAAACCAGCTGGAGACAGATGAAGGTATATGAGTGAATTGAGGATGTAAAAAATTGTGTTTTGTGTAAATTATCTGTGTTAATTGAGCTATTGCTGCATGTGATTTGTACTATTACTATATGCCAACTAATGCTATATAGTTAAGCGAGCTGGTTTTATGAGCTAAAACAAGCAACAGTGTGCTTTTGAGTTATTGAGAGACAGTAATTTAATGAATGATTAACAAACATGATTGAAATGTGATTTAAAATAATTCATATACACCATTTTGTGTGTGTGGGCTGTTTAAAAATTAATTTTATAGCTCTATGTGATACTTTGTCAATTTGAATGGTTCACGTTCATTGATTTAAGATTAAAAAGAGGATAAATACTGTACAGTTGATTTGGGTAAATGTATAAAAAGAGAAAGAGATTAATGTAAAAGCTGCTGCTCTATGCAGGTTGTTTTTTTGTATGAGTCGGTTTTGATCACTGATCTCTATTATACACTGGAGTGCTAATAGCCGCTGTTAGAACGAGTCGCTGTGAAGCCACCAGCCGCCATATTGGTACTCCCTATTTTCCTCCAGTAACTAGGGAATATGTGCGCTACAGCATCGAATAACGAGGATTTTCTCATGTTCAGGGGGGCTTAAAACTTTTAAAATGTCAAATGCCATATACTTTTATGTTATGTTCTAAAACTATCAAGTACTGAGAAAGTCATGTGCTGAAATATTTAGCATTTTATTTATATATATATATATATATATATATATATATATATATATATATATATATATATATATATATATATATATATTATGAATAACATGTAAAATATTTCAGCACCTAATTTCCTAGTAGTTGATAGTGTTAGTACATCCACTGACTGTAGAATTACCTGTGAAACATTTTCACACAGCCAGAAAACTGCTTGTTGTTGCAACCAAATCCTGTGGGATTCTGTGAGAGTAGGGAGTAGCAAGATGGCGGCCAGTGACTTCAGTTTTTAGGGCCAATCATCAATCCAGTGTATAATAGAGATCAGTGAGCACCGAGCAGTTGTGGGCTGATTACTATCTTTCACGTTGTGTTTCAGACGAGATTTGTTCGTAAGTATTGGTTAATTGTGAAAACAATAATTGTCTTTTTGCCTTATTTAACTGAGGTGTAAATGATTGTACGCTAAACTTATAAAAATGTTTTTATTTTAGCTTGCAGCAAGAGTGACTGATTTGTAATGTTTGTTGCTAATCCAAAGCCTGGTATGTTACAGTTTACGATGGCTAAAGCGATGGCAGAGGTCAGAGGTCACTCTTCAATAAACTAAAGAGAGAAAGAAGTTTGGTTATTGGAGCGTCGTTATCTGGCTGTCTAGCTGCTGAAAAAATAAATAAATCAGGAAAACTCAGGGCGAGGACAGCACAGCTGCTTTAACTGTTTTTTTTCTCCACTCTTGGTCTCTTCAGATTGTAGCCGGGGCTGCTGTCCAGGAAGTAGGGCGCTGTGCGCTGGTTCTCTTGCCCATATATGGAAGAGGCGGTGACAGAGCACACCTGGTGGGGGTGAGACAGGTAATGAGCGTCTACATTTAAAAGCAGGTAGATCTCTGAGGAGGATCCATCCTGTTTTGATTCTGACATGCGCAGTTATCAGGTTTCCCTAAAAAAAACACAGAAGAAGAACTTCAATCTTTGCTGAACAACACAAAATACTAAACAAAGCAGTTTTTTACGAGTTTGTTAGTCTTCTGAGCGCCGAGACTGGACTTGTACGAGGTTCTAATGGTTCAAACGTTACTGAGTAAAGCAACGTTTTTTAGCTCTTTTATTGTGTCGAACAGGAAGGTTGCATCGAAACCTCACCATCGCAGAAATACGTCACTTTTACGTCGGGTCCACTCTGGTCAGTCTGCCTCATCCAGACTAACTTGATCCTGACAAGTTTATGTGAACGTTGATCGGATTATCAGTCTGAATAAACCACCAGATTACAATTTCATTCTGATTGAGGCAAATCCGATCATAATATTACGATTGGCTGTTTGTTCTGATTACTTTTGTCCATTTAAACGTAGCTACTGTCAACAAGGAGGTCTGATCCTTTTCTGCAATGAGGGACTCAGACCTTCATCTTCATCAGCTTCATCGGCTGTTCAGCCAAACATGACAGTCATAAAAATACACATAAAAGCCGACTCTGACTATAAATACTCATAAATCTTCTTTATTTTTGTAATGCTGAATTATTTAGCATCATTTAAAGATGCTAACCTAAATGCTGCTCTGGTCCGATTTAAAGTTCAGTTTAACTAGTTTAACCAGATTTTTGAGACACGTCGTAAAACCACGACTAAAATGTTTTCTGCATCCATCCCCGTTTCTGCTGCCAAGCAGCGCATCAGGAGTCACGCCTGTAAACGTTGTCTGCTTCAGATTCAAGACGTTTCCTTTTGAACCAGAGGAAACCTCTGCTCCATAAATTCCAACAATTTACAGTTTGTCAGCAAACACACCCGACCTCGAGATTTTACCGCGGTCGGAGCTGAAAAGTCGATAAGATAGTTTAAGGTTGTGGAAAACTGGAGAACAGTCAGTGAGAGCGGCAGGAGGTCTGAGGAGTTAAAGCGGTTCTGTGTGGTTCCAGAGGTAAACAGGCTGAAGGAGAAGGTGCTGCAGCAGAACCAGGGAGCCGGCGGGCCCTCAGAGGACCTGGACCTGGCCAAGGATGAAGCTTCACGAGCTCAGGAGAGCTTAAAGGTAGAACCAGATGTTTTCTGATGTGGACCAGATCAGTTCAGTCAAATCATGAAACTGAAGATGTTTTCCTGCAGATCCTGACAGAGAAGAGCCAGGCTGAACGCAGGAGGTGGCAGGAGGAGAAGCTGTCTCTGATTGGTCAAGCCAAAGAGGCAGAAGACAAGAGGAACCAGGAAATGAGGAAGTTTGCAGAAGACCGAGAGCGCTACTGCCGCCAGCAGAGCCTCTTAGTAAGAGGAGCAGGAGACCAGGAGCTGGCCCAACAGCCGAGGGGCCCAACAGTAACCCGTTTGCTCCTGCCTCCTCAGGAGTCCAAGCTGCTGGAGAAGGAGGCGGCCATGGAGAGCTGGAGGAAGGAGAGGGACGCCCTGGTTGCTGCCCTGGAGGTGCAGCTGCAGAAGCTGCTGTCCAGCCAAGCAGAGAAAGACAAAGTCATCAAGGAGCTGAGTGAGCAGAGCTCAAAGCAGCCAGCAGAGGTCAGTGTGGCGCCACCGCTTCCTTCCTCCTACGTCCTGCTGTCTCCCGATCTACGAGCAAAGTAAGCCCACTCCAGCCAATCGCTGCGCGCCCTCTGCCGGCGCTCGGCCAATCACCTGCCCCGCTGGTGGGCTTACATTTGACCAATCGCCTTCCAGCACCCGGATCCCTCATAAGCGCTCGGAGGAAGACGCTCCGCAGTCATCTTTACGTTGACAACTGTCTGGACTACTTTGGCGAGCGGTAAGTTTAAAATATATATGAATATTCTCTCTTTGTTTATTACAAATACCGAGCATGCTGCAAAGACGGCAGATTGATACGAACTCTTTCTGTTACCGTCTCGGTTTTAGCCGTTGTGTCTGTCGCTAGCTTGTACAGCGACCGTCACGCTTTTTTCATACAGTAATAATAATATTTTACATGAATGTGATCAAGTTTGCATCTTGATCACACTTGATCGCGCTGTGCTGCTGCTGTAATAATGCGCGCTTCGCGGAGGTTGTGCGCGCCGGCCGCCCCGCTTTAGCGCTATTCAGATTACAGTTATGATCATCACTTTATGAATGATCATAAATGCGGGCTCCTTTGATTTTTGTCTACCTCCCGCCAAGAAAATAAATATAAATTACACTTGGTATTATAGCAACAACATTATACGAACAAGTAACACGATTATATTAACAAGTGTTGATTAATTTTTGATAGAATTATTATTAATATCCCAATTTAATTAATTTTACTTAATTCTCGCCTAAAATAGCGCGGTTTTAAAAACAAATGGAAATTACACTTGATATAATATTGTTACTACAACACCAACAAGTCTTATTTTTGTCTTTAATACATTTATTGCAAAAAAGTTTATTATAAAATAATTTTTTTTAAATTCCCGCCTAAAACAATGCACTTTATTTGCAGTATAGTACAATATTTGATACCTGGTGATGCTTTATAGCATCAGTAAATGGTAAATAAATGCTGCTGCTCATTTGTAAGTTCTTTAAATACTGATTGTAAAAATTGACATAAAAATCCAGAGTAATGATCGTGCAATATTTCAAATGATATTTCTACCAGTCACATTGTGCTTATGCTGCTCTCCTTTTAGATCATGTATGCGTATCCCGTGTTGCGTAAAACTCCTCAGGGTCGACTCCTGATGGGGCCGACTGAGGAGGCAAATAGGAGTACGGTGGTGGTGGCCGGGAGGGCCCGGCGTAAGGAGGAGGTTCTGGCCGAGGCCGCTGCCTTTGTGAGGCAGAACGGAGGGGATCCTGGTGACCAGTTCCTGGTTCTGGCTCATTGTAAGATCCAGTTTGGAAAACACCAGAACCAGAGGTTCCGCTGGCTGCTGGAGAACTCCCTGGGTTACGCGGTGTAGCTGGTCAGCAGCATCACGGGGGAGGAGGAGAGGGAGGAGCCGCTGTCGGCCAGCAAACACCTGTTTCCTCAGGTACACCTCCCAGATCAGGGAGATAGGGGAGGCTGTGGAGGTGTATGGGAAGAAACAGGCCTTGCTCCAGGAGGCCCAGAGGAGCGGTGACTCTGGGTGTTTGATGGTGGAGTTTGGCGACTTCAAGGGCAGGTCCATGAAGGAGGTGTATGAGGAGCCAGGCAAGGAGGCCCAGGCTCTGGTCACCTACCTGAAGACAGCAAAGGCCAGGCCAAACACCAACATGGCCCTTTTCAAGGACTATGTGCTGAAGAGGCAGGCTTCAGCTGTAGCCCACCTGCCCACTGTGACAGCTCCTTCCTCCTCCTCCTCCTCCTCCTCCTCGCTGCCGCTCCACCTGCTGCCACTCCACCTGCTGCCACTCCACCTGCTGCTGCTCCACCTGCTGCCGCTCCACCTGCTGCCACTCCACCTGCCACTCCACCTGCCACTCCACCTGCTGCCACTCCACCTGCTGCCACTCCACCTGCTGCCACTCCACCTGCTGCCACTCCACCTGCTGCCACTCCACCTGCTGCCACTCCACCTGCTGCCACTCCACCTGCTGCCACTCAGAGCAGGCCCCTGACGGCTGCCGGCGTTAACGCTCTGCTGGCACGTGGGAAGCATTTGTCTCCCTCACAGTTGGCACGAAAAATTGTTTCTCCAGCCAAACCCTGTAAGTACTGTGGTGATTTTCATGTTGTATACGTCATATTAAAAAAATATATAAATAAAAAAAATTAAAATACTTCTGACAGCTCCAGTGCCACGTGTCCCCTCTCCGTCTACATCCGCTGCCCGCAGACAGCTCTTTAACTGTGGTGAGCATCATTATCACACATGCAGATACTGGATGTTGGCGACGTGTGCTCACTTTATTATTTTACAGACGCTGTTGCTGCTGCTGGGGATTTTTTTAAGGAGCAAGACGACCAGGAGACGGTGACTGTGGCCTCGCAAGCTGAGGAAAAACTTCCTCAAGGTATGTGAATCACAAACGTTTCACAAAGTAATGTGTGTTTATAAGTATTTTTAAATGACCCAACATGTTCTTTTATTTTATTGCACAGAGAATTAGCTCTGATCCCAGTGTCAGTCTACACTCACTCTTCAAAGCAAAAAGGGTATTTAAAGGTGTATGTTTATTTCATTTTATCCCGATCAGCGACTAAAGCTCCTTGTTGTCGTCTCACATGTCCCCTGCTCCCCCCCCCCCCCCCCCCCCCCAGTGGCTGCACAATGTTGGAGTTAGAGGAGCTCCTAGTGTTGCTGTTGCTTTGTTTCACACTTGGCTCATCCCAGCTCACTTTTCTTCTTGTATCTGACCTAATGGTGCATGGGTGAAAATCAGAATGCTTTTCACTGACTCCTTCCATAACTTCACCCTCTCCTCATCATATTGTCTCTCTCCTACCCATCATGCTTTGCACTAAACGTTGTAGCTTTGTAGCTGTCTGGTAGTGCTGAAAAAGAAAGGCTGTGACAGTCTGTGCTTAACAACAAACTAATTGGAACTTTTTCCACTCCAGCCTCAAGAGGCCCTCCTCCTCCTCCTCCTCCTCCTCCTCCTCCTCCTGCTCCTCCTCCTCCTGCTCCTCCTCCTCCTCCTCCTCCTCCTCCTCCTGCTCCTCCTGCTGCTCCTCCTCCTCCTCCTGCTCCTCCTCCTCCTGCTCCTCCAGCGCTGTGGACTCCTGGCCCCGTGTTCCAGCCCCCTGCAGAGCTTCCTGGACACTGGAAGGAGCATCTTCCATCTTTCCAGCAGGACTGGATCCTGAAGGCTTTATTCAGGGCTAACCCTAAAACAGGGAAGCCAGAGCTGGTGCCACAGCTCACCTCCTGGTGGTCTCCTCCCCAGCCTCCGACCACCTTCACCCAGCCTCCTGCCTCTCCTGATCTCTTCTTCTGCCGCCCTTTGTTTCTCTGGATGCCTCTGAAGATGTTGTCCATCATCTGTGTCCAGCCAGCTTGCAATAGTCACAGGCTGACAGCAGCTGGCCTGTACAGCACTGTGGTCAAGGTGCTGGACATAGATGGTGGTATGATATGGCCTCAGAGTATCTAGAATGCAAAGGGTGCAAGAAGAAGTATCCGGCCTGGTCAGAGGACATCCTGGGACAGCTGGACATCCTGGGACAGCTGGACATCCTGGGTCAGAGGACATCCTGGGACAGCTGGACATCCTGGGACAGCTGGACATCCTGGGTCAGAGGACATCCTGGGTCAGAGGACATCCTGGGACAGCTGGACATCCTGGGTCAGAGGACATCCTGGGTCAGAGGACATCCTGGGACAGCTGGACATCCTGGGTCAGAGGACATCCTGGGACAGCTGGACATCCTGGGACAGCTGGACATCCTGGGTCAGAGGACATCCTGGGACAGCTGGACATCCTGGGACAGCTGGACATCCTGGGTCAGAGGACATCCTGGGTCAGAGGACATCCTGGGACAGCTGGACATCCTGGGACAGCTGGACATCCTGGGACAGCTGGACATCCTGGGTCAGAGGACATCCTGGGACAGCTGGACATCCTGGGTCAGCTGGACATCCTGGGACAGCTGGACATCCTGGGACAGCTGGACATGGGACACAGCAGGAAATTCCCCGCCCTTCTGACATACAGGCATGACACATTAATGATAACAGCAATGTTCTATAATATGCTTGTGCTGCACTAAACTAAATGGTGGAAAATGTCCTGCATCCCTTTAATAAACACTGAGCAGAGCTCTTTTCCTGTCTGTAGCGTAGCGACTCATGTGACTACAGAGTGGTCATCCTGATGCGGGAGAGAACTCAGGGCAACAGCGTCACGCAGCTTCACAAGAAGCTGCAAGAGGAGCACAGCGCAGCGTGGACCCGCCGCACGCTGGACTACTTTGCTGCCTGTGAGCCCTTCACTGACTCCTGTCTGGTCGAGCCGCCAGTGTTCTCTGCCCCCCCGCCCCTCCCGGCCCTCCCTAAACCCAAGTGGCTTCTGGCTGTGTACGCCAGGGACGTCCTGTCACGGCTGCCTGAGGTAAAGGCCAGAATAACCTCTGTGTTTGGCTCCGTGCTCAAGATGGACTCCACCAAAAAGGTAAAAACAATCAAATGTGAATGATTGTAATTGCTTTTATTCATTCATATATATATATATATATATATATATATATATATATATATATATATATATATATATATATCAGGGTTCCCGCGGATCCTTAAAAAGTCTTAAAAGGCATTGAATTCTGTAATATAAAACTAAGGCCTTAATTGGCATTAAAATGTCTTAAATCAGTCTTTCTTAGGTCTTAAAATTGTTACCAGGTCATAAATAGGATTTAGTTTTTGTAATCCTTACCAAACAGTAAAATAATTGACACAATTATATATATTTTTAATTTACCGAAAGGCTCAATGTAACTATTATTGGTTCCGTCCCGATAGCGGAAGCAATAAAAACTGTTGCGGCCGGACCATAGCTGCGAAAAAGAGTTGGCACTGGTTATGTTGTGGTTTTTAATACTGATTTATAGTTTATTTTAGTAGGGAACAAAACAAAGTTTGTGCATTCAGTTCAGTAGTTGTTAAAAATATATCTGTAATTTGTGTGTTTTTTAGCGTTATTCCTATATGGAATGTTTTTCAAACTTTTAAACATGTCTACTGGGCCACAAAGTAATGGTTTATGTTAAAATAAACATTTGGGTGAAGTTGTCGCAACCAGGTTTATCTTGTTTATCGTGAAGTTGGTCTTAACTTTTTATTTCAAGTGGCATTAAAAAGTCTTAAAAAGTCTTGAATTTAACTTCCCTTATGCTGTAGGAACCCTGATATATATCTAGATAGATAGGTGTATGTGTGTTTATTTTACTTTTTTTTTTTTTACATAGGTTACCAAGAAAGTGGCCGGTGCAGCTGCCAACACAGCTGGGTGGTGCACCAATGTGGGCAACGAGCACGGCCAGGTTCTGGTGTGGGTCCTGACAGCAGCAGAGGGCCATGGACTGTGGCCCATGGCGGCTGGTCTTATGAGGCGCTACAGGGAGGCAGGAGTGGCACCTCCTGTCATAATGTATGTGGAGCGGGACTGCTGCAGCCCCCACGGACAGTCACAGGTCAGGGCCATGTTCGCTGAGTGGAGGGAGCTTCAGGTGCGCCTGGACATCTGGCACTTCATGCGGCGTTTTGCAGCAGGAGTCACCACTGAGGCTCATCAGCTGTATGGAATATTCATGGCTCGACTGTCCAGGTAAAGTCTTCATCTTGTTTGTATATTTATTGTCTAAAGTCTAACAGAGAACATGAACTCTGTCCAGGTGCATCTCTGAGCTGGATCCGGCAGATGTTGCTGCTCTTAGGCTGGCCAAGCAGGGGCAGCTTCTGGCCCAGGGAGTTGGTCCAGTCTCTGAGAAGGCCCTGGACCAGATGATCACCAGGAGGGAGTTGGCTCTTCACTGCTGCAAGAGGACCAGGGGAGCAGAGGAGACAGCCAGGAGGATCAAGGCCCTGGTCGATGAGATGGACAGTGAGAAGGGGAGGGACACTCTGGGAGGACCACTGGTGGACCACGAGTGCATTCAGCAGGTCTGGAAGGAGCAGCAGAGACACATCACCTGTATTCAGGACCCAGAGGGCTTCTCTCTGTACCTGAAGACAGGCACACTGAAGAAGGGTGGTGTGGACCTCTGCTGCTACCGCTGTGCTCGTGGCTCCACCTCCTTGGAGTCCTTCCACCTCCATCTAAATCGCTTCATCCCAGGTGGCTGATTTTATCTTTTAATGTTGTTGTTTTAAACGCAGAGAGTAAAAGTCATCTTCTTGGTTTCCCCTGCAGGGACCAGTGCCAGCGACGCCCACTTCCAGGCCGACCTCCTGGAGGGTCTGATGCTGGAACCAGGACCGCATGGAGGAAGCTGTGAGCTGAGGATCTACAGCAGCGCTGAGAGGGAGGCCATGGACCGACTCAGCTTGGACGAGCGCTACCAGCCTCCTGGGTCACATACAGGCAAGAATGATTAACCTTAACTCAGACGTGTTGGCAGAAGAAAAAACTGTTCTAGTGGTTTCTCTGGAGATGCATCCATGGTTTGCTGATGCCGACGTATTTCCACCAACCAACACTGACATGCAGCGCTAAAAGGAATCCTCCATTTTAAAAGCACAGAAACCAAAGCAACACATTTAGTGGTAAAAGATGTTTTTATTCTTCCTGATGAATAAACAAAGTCTAAAGCAGGTCAGAGACTGAAAGAGCCTGGAGTTTCATCACTTTCTACTTTCACTTTTTACTCTGCTACTTTCCACCACTATGGAGTGCATGTTTGAATACTTCCTTAGTTCACATTCTTGACTAATAATCTGTATTCTGCGTTCTTCTACAGGGGAGCTTCTTGGGATGGAGTACCTTTACAGTCAGTCTGGTCGTTCGCTGACTGTAATGGACAACCCAGAGGAAGAGGATCGGCTGGTGGAGCTGATGGATGATGAGGCGGTGCGCGATGAAGGCTTTGTGGAGGAGGAACCCGAGAACCTGACCGTGCCCGTCCTCTTTGCTCCAGAACACAGCAGCGTCCAGCAGGCCTCCAGCCCCTCTTCCTCTGCACCGTCCACATCCAGCCGAGGAGATCTACGTCAGCGCCTCAACCAGAGTCCTCTGCCTCCTCCTCTGCCTCCTCCTCTGCCTCCTCCCCTGCCTCCTCCTCTGCCTCCTCCTCTGCCTCCTCCTCTGCCTCCTCCTCTGCCTCCTCCTCTGCCTCCTCCTCTGCCTCCTCCCCTGCAGCGCCCTGTCCAGCCAACTGGAGCCTCTGGTCCTGCAGCATCAGCTGGGTCCAGCGTTGCAGACCAGGCCCCTGTGAGTAGACGACACGTTAGCTTCAGTGCAACATCACTGAGATTTTACATGCTGTAATGTATTTTGTATTTTAATACTTTCATGCAGGCTGCAGTCCTCGGACCTGACGGCATCCCAGGCTGGGATAAGGTCCAGGACTTGGCCGAGTACCTGGTGACCCTGCGTCAGGCTCTCTACCTGGACGAGCAGCAGGTCAGAGGTCATCTGCCTGTGACCTCTGACCTGGACAAGAGGAGGATCAATTACCAACCCAGGCACCAAGCCAAGCTGGCACACGGCCGCTTTAAGGCCCCCAAGAATACGGGCGTCACCCCGGGTGTGGACAGTGTCAAGAGGAGCCTGATTGGTCCTCCAGGGGGACCGGCTCAGTGGCCCAGCACCAGTCGTCTAGTTGAGGCTCTGTGCATTAAATTGTGTTCATTGCACAAGTCCCCAACAAAAAAGGATGGAGTGCGGCTTCCTCGGTGGACCAAAGTTCTCACCGACTACCACCACATCTGAGACCTGGTGCTGGACTGCCCCCCCCTGATGGAGGCCACCTCTCTGCAGCTTTTTGTCCTCAATCAGAGGACTCTGACACAGTGGTAAGCACAATGCTTATTTTTTTTTTACTTTGACATTTGAAATAAAAGTATCACATTTAATTGTAATGGTGACAGTTTTCTGATTGCAGGTTTAATCGAAGGGAGAGCACGCAGGAGATTAGTATCCTCACCCAGGGCCTTGCTGCAGAGGACCACATCGTTGTGGCCAGCTCACAGCTGCCTCCTCCGCGGGAGAAGCTGGACGAAGCGCCGTCCCCCTCAGGACTCCAGCATGAGTTTGCCCTCCCGCCAAACAGAGCAGGTAAGGCTCCTAAGCTGCGGCCAGGCAGACGACCTGCTAGTGCCACCGTCCTGCAGCCCGTCACCCCAGCAGTTCCTCTTCCTATCCCAGCTCAGCTTCTTTTATTGAACCCTGGGTCGACAGTGATGGCAGCAGGTCATCACAGGGCTGCTCCTCCCCTGGCTCCTTATTTAACACCTGCCACACAGGTGGCTCCTGCACCCACTGCTCCTGCGTCTGTGTCCCGCTTCACTGAGAGGAACAGGCGACGCAGGGCAGAAGAGGAGGCCACCGGGAGCCAGAAACGAAAGTATGTGCGAGAAGTGGCTTTTAACAAGTGCAGCAAATGTGGGCAGCCAAAAACAAAAGAGTTTGGCCACAGCCGATTTGGCAGCGCCACTTTCTGCCCCAGTGCTTCAGGGGCAAATCCTTGGAGCAGTGGCTGGTAGAACAGCGGCAGCTGAAGAAACCAGGAAACCCACCCTAATAATGATGATGATAATAATAATAATGATAATAGTAACAAAACCAATAACATGTAAATATATATATATATATTAGGGCTGGGCAAGTTAACGCGTTAATTTCGCGTTAACTCATTAGACTATTAACGGCGATATTTTCTTTAACGCGCGTTAACGCATGTTGCTCACATGCTTTTATTTTGTGAAGGTCTGTCCAACTTCCGTTTGTGTGTGCCGCACTTCCGTTTCAGCGCTTCCCTCGGCCAAATAACATTAGTTTGACTGAAATGATCAACTGTCGCAGCAACAGTGTCAAAACTTGCAGAGCAATGGAAGTGGCAGGTCAGGGCCACAGCTTCAAACTATTCATGAGTGAGTGGATGATACAAAGAAGTGGCCTCATATAACGTACGAGGACATTTTAACCTGTTTTGTGTCGTTACTTGGTGCGGACGGCTCTGCTGTGCGACTTTACCGAAGCGAACCTCCGCAGTGAAAGAGTTGGATCGGTGTTAATAAATATCAACATGGATGACCTGGTATTCATGGAGGCTGATGTCCGTTCAAGCTAAAACTAGTCCGACGTTCACGCTGCTGGATTCTGACTGCATCAATCGGCTCTACGAGACCTCAGAGCGCTCTGATGCTGCGGCTCCAGGGAAAGCCTTCAGTCATGCAGCGGCGACTTATGGAAGGTAGGCTGATGAATTATCTGATTCAGAAACATACTGGCCGTTGGCTCGTTGTGATTAGATTGCTGGTCAGTTAATTTTGTAATGTTTGGGATTTAACTGATGTTATGAGAGGATATCAAAACATTAGCTTACCTGTCTCCTCTCCTCTTGACGTCTCCTGGTTTTGTTTTTTTATGGAACTTCGCAGCCCAGACACTTTTCTGGCGTCATGTGGTCTTATGTTGGTCTTTTGTCCACAAAATGAAAAAAACATACGGTCGCTTCGGTGGTTTCTTCAGATTTTAAGCTTTTAACCACAGGCGAAGGGATTCCTCATTCTTCGGCTGAGGGTGAATGAAGTAGGGCGCCTCGTATCCACAGCTTTTGTACACGGTCGATGATTAAAACACTCCTGCTCCACGTAAACCTTTCTTTTACACCCGTTACTATGACAACCTCTAACCACACAAATGATCCCGGTCTTCCTCGAAGTCATAATGACGAGTAATTTGAGACGAAGTAGCCGCATGAGCCGCTTCTCAGATAGCTAAACACTGACAGGAAGTGAGCGGGCGGAAGTCTCGCCCAAACAAACGTCAACTCGCTGCCTCCATGTTTCCGTCAAAAATAAGGTGGATATGCACGCGAGAAAGCAACAACAAAAAAACCGCGTGTCAACGTCAAATAAACGCAAGCAACGCAAGCATATCGAGTTAGCAAGCATTTCAGTTTAAAGTTCTTCCAGCATGGAATATGACAGAAACAAGTTAGTTGTAACCACTGCCAAGTTAAACTTTGGTATTGAACATAAAATGGTAATGCTGCTCCCTGCTGTTACCTCAGAAATTGCCTGTTTTTGGTAGATTTTTTCCCCATAAAGAGAATTCCCTGTCAGTGGCAATAAGCTTTAATTTATTATTATTGCTATTTTTTGTTTTACATGTTTAAGTTGAGCTTTACACTAAATATGTGTTACTGATAAGTGCTACAAATGTTACAACACTTTTGTTCATATGGCAGCAGAACATTAAAATAAAAGTGCTCTTTACACTACTTTTGAATTCATTCTTGGAGTTTGTAAATACAATGCGATTAATCATGATTAATCAGGGCGATTAATCAGGGCGATTAATCCGATTAATTTTAATCGTTGCCCAGCCCTAAAAATAAATGAAGGTTACTACTTCATATCACGGGTTCTTTTAGGAACGTAACCCCCGTGAGAAACGAGGGTTCACTGTAACCGTATAAGTCTAATAAAAGCTTCCTGAAGGGTCCCGGCCCAGACGGGCTCTGAAAGACAACAAGTGTCTCAGTTTCCAGTCATTCTGCAGAATAAAAACTGTTTTAATGGTCTGAAGGAAAATGCAGCTGAAAGCAACAAAGTCCATTAATGGAGAAAATGAGGAGCTTTTCTGTGCAGTGAGGTTTGATGTGCTGAAGGCAGCAGTGATGGAGCTCCCAGTGAGGACCGTCCTCCAGGAGGAAACCTCAGAGATGTGAGGAACCTGGAGATGAGCTGAGTCCACCATGAAGACATCAGCAGCTTACATCTTAAAGTTGCAGTGTGAGAGTCAAATTTCAACTTTTAAAACAAATCTGAATAAACAGTACACCCAGGTTAAAACCTTGTTGCCAGTCCTTGCCTGTCCTGTATCTTGTCTGACTTCATGCAACCACTTCCCTCCCTTCAGCCAGGCTGAGGAAAAGACTCCACCGTCAAAGCTTCAGTGCAGTTCAGCTGTCCTCGTTTCAGCTGGTTGTGCCTCAATGGACAAATAGCTGTCATTTCTTATTTCATGCTAATCTTTGATGTGAAACCAACATCTTTTCTGTCAATAAGAAAAGTTCTTTTGGAGTTTCATCAGTTTTCAGGAAAACGGTTTATAAATGAAGGACTTTGTGCTGAAAGCTTGAAAAAAAGCATGAATTTAACGTCCTGAAGACTCACTGCTGCAGGGAGCAAAGGTGAAGAGAAGACGAAGAGTTTGATTTAATATGAGGTCAATGTTGCAAAGGTGTCTTTTTAAAAATAAAATCTGAGATCTCTTTTAACTAGGCGGTTACCTATGCTTCCTAAATGTCTTCAGAGTCCAGACCAAATGTGAAATAAAGAAATGAGACCTTGATATCCCAGAGCAACGATGGCACAGTGCCCGCTTGAAAGCATTTTTTACCTCCGTCAGTCAACAGAACATTGAAATAGTTGATTTTTTATTTCACTTTGCAGGACTGTAACATAAATTGCAACCTGAATTGTTGAGAAATGTTCCTAACCGGGCACTGAAGTGTCAAAGCAACTGGAAATAAAAATCTGCCAAATGTCAAAAAGCCTTTAAAAGCATTTTCAGCAGAGTTGGTCAGAAAATTATTGCTAAAAAAAAGAAGCTTTCATTTAGAAAACATCTCCGTAATCCAGTCCAGATAAAATGTTGCAGCTTTAAGCTGATTTTACATTAAAGAATGAAAACTTGATACAACAAAAATATCTTTAGCCTACGTCCAGTTTCTCCACCTGGGGGTTAAAGGTCATCAAAGTATTTATTCCTGCTGTCAGAGCTCAACAGTAAAAACCTCATCAGCATAAAGATGCAAATTAGCATCAACACGTTCAGACCCAGATAGACAATAAAAGGAACCAAGGACTGAACCCTGTGGCGCCCCCTGGTGGACGAGAAATCGATCAGAAGCGCCGTGAAAACCCGCCTGTCTGGCTGCAATGCGCGCTCCCGACACCGCCTGTCTGGCTGCAATGCGCGCTCCCGACACGGGAACAGAATTTAGCACAGCACCGGTGTCCTGCAACTTTTATTTGTGTCCCTGGTCCGACACGCCTGAGTCAAATAATCCGGTAATTATCAGGACTCTGGAGAACCTGACTGCAGACTGAGGAGCTGATTGTTCCATTTGATTCAGGCGTGATGGACCAGAGAACCTCTAAAAGTTTCAGGACACCGGCCCTCCAGGACTGGAGCTGGACACCGTTGGAACAGGAACCTGAAGCTGAAAATGTGGGACTGTCCCTTTAAGAGGAGCAGCAGGACGCCGTGCACGCTGCGGCTCTGTGTGCGCGTTCACACGTTTCCTGTGTAAAACTAAAAGTCCAGAATAGGAAGAAGTTGTGATGTGGAAATGTTCCATGTGGTTCTGTTGTTGGTGTTGGTTCAGCTTCTGGTTTGGTGCCGCAGGAGTTTAGCTAGAAAAGTAAAAACTGGTCTTCAGTCTGTCCAAGTCAGCAGTTTGGAAGTAAAGAAGCTGATTTTAGTCCCAGACTGTCAGCGTCGGCTCTTCTTTCATTCTCAACGTGTTTTCAAGGTTTGGAAAGATGGAGCAGAAATATCATTTCATCATTGCTTTGAGTTTCTGCTGCTGATTTATTCAACTAAAGAACAAAATCTGTCATTTAAAAACATGTCAGAAAGAAGATGGAAATGTTTTACTGTAAATTAGGACTTTTTGAAAGTCAGTGTTGATAGAAAAAAATCTGTTTTATTGAAACAAGCGTCAGAGTTTTATTGAAATATTGAAAATTGATCAGAGGAACAGAAGAGAATGAGCAGCAAATGAATCAAACACAGAAGAAGAAAATCTGTTTATTTCTCATTAAAACACATGAAGTAGAACTGCAGCAAATATACAAAAGGAAGATTTAACATGTGAATGTAAAAAGTGTTTAGAAAAATAGGAGCCGACAGAAACAGATAATGTCCAGAGATTGAGAAAAACTGGCCAACATTTCAATGAAATCTGACTGATGAATGAAAGTAAAAAACCAAGAGAGAAAGTCAACATGCTGATATTCAGAGTGAAGCTTTGACTGGAAACAGGCAGAAAAACAACATGTGGATCCTGGAATAATCCCAGCTTCCATCTTTAAAGGACTGGAAGAGGAAGAAGTTTCCAAGGAATCATTTAGAAGAGTTTCACAAAGAAACAGATTGAATCCATGAATGTGAAAACGTGTTTCTGAGTGAAAGAGACAGACATGAACAGACTGAACTATCTGTTCAACAGGGAGAGGCTTTCTCTGACAGGAGGAGACTCTTTAGACTCAATCAGCACAGAAACACTGAGGAACCAGAACTGGACCAGAACCCAAAGCCAGGAAGCAGAGGTTCAGTGAATGTGGTGTTGAAGGTGTGGAGGTGGATCAGTGAGTCAGAGGAGACTCTGTAGAAGGACAGAATACCAGCAGGACAGTCCACATACACTGCTACTCTGTTGGAGACGGAGGAGGAGGAGATAGATGTTTCTCTGTTATTGTGACGGACAGAGTAACCATGACGATCAGAGCAGCTCAGACTCCAGGACTGATCATTAGATCCAAACCAACAGTCTCTACTGTCTCCTTTCCTCCTGATTCTTCTGTAACTCACTGATATATAAACGAATCCTCTCCACTCGACCTCCCAGTAACAGCGACCAGTCAGACCAGTTCTACACAGCAGCTGAGGAATCATCAAATCTGTCTGGATGATCAGGATATGACTGAAGCTCCTCCACATATGTCACCTTCCTGTTGTCTTCAGACAGTTTGAGGTTTCTGCTCACTGTGTTTGTGTCGATTGTGAGTTGACAGGAATCTGATGGAGAGAACAAAGACAATCCAGCTGCAGTTATTGATCATTTATTGACACTTTGATGATGACTCCTGAATGAGTGATGGACAGTTTGAAGATGGTTGAATGTGAGCTGCTTTGTTGTCATGAATCAAATGAAAAACACACTTACACTTCCTCAGACCTGGTGTCAACCATCGGACTCCAGCAGGCTCTACCCTGAAAGGAGGAGGAGGGTCAGACCATCAGTCTCTTTCAGCAGCAAACATGGACATTACATGTCTCTCAGACACACATTGTCCTCCACTGAGAAAGGACCAGTCCAACATTTGGACACGTCCACTTGTTGTAAAAATCCAGAGAAAGAAAGAAGAGCTGAGAGCAGACAGACACCTGGGCTCTGATGATGATGATGATGATGATGATGATGATGATGAAACATTACAACCTGCAGTGGATTTAGTGTCGCTGTGGGAAATTCACGTGCTCTGTGCTGCAGCGCTCTGATTGGCTGAGATCAGAAATGGAGCAGGTTTTAAAAGAGAAGGGCCGACCTCTTCATGAACTAAGTGACCCTCTGTGGCTGGCAGACCTGGCATCTTTAGTTGATCTTACGCATCGTCTGAATACACTGAACAAGAAGCTACAAGGCAAAGAACAGCTGGTGCCACACCTGTATGCACACCTGAAAGCCTTCTGGGTAAAGCTCCGCCTCTTTGAGACACAACTACGAGGCTTTAATGCTGCACACTTCCCTGCTCTGTCTGAAATCACGTCTGCTTTTCCAAAGGCCGACCTTTCTGCTAAAAAGGAGAAATATGTGTCTGTGATTGCATCTCTGGTGACAGAATTCAACCAGCGTCTCCAAGACTTTTCTGTCATTGAAAAACAAATCCAGCTGTTCTCCACCTCCTTCCTGGTGGATGCAGAAGAAGTGGAAGAGAGTCTGCAGTTAGAACTGATTGAAATGCAATGTGATGATTCTCTGCAGAGTCAACATCAGCTTCTCTCCCTCCCTGAATTCTTTCAGAGTTTGGATAATGCCAAGTTTCCTCTGATGAGACGCCACGCAGAAACAATGATGAGCCTGTTGGGCTCAACATCCAGATGTGAACAAAGATTTTCTCTGTTAAATCAGAACAAAAGCAGACTGAGAAGCAGAATGACTGACAGCATCTCTGTGAAGTCCTTCGTGTCTCAACCACCAAACTTTCTGCTGACATGTCAGCCATCCTTCAATCAAAGGACAGCATCACTGCTCCCACTGACTGCAATGTTCTTCACATTATAGCTGACTTAGAAATACACACAGTATTCATGTGGCAATATGGCACCTCTAGTGTGGCCCTTTGTTTAGTTTTCTGGATTTGGCCCTCACTAAAAAAGTTTGGACACCCCTGGTATAAAGTGTTAATGTTCCCCCTTTTATTTAGGAAGATAAAAAAGGTGAATAAAATAAATCTACTTTAGGACCTTTAAATGAAATAAAGACAAGTAACAAGTGCTTCTCTGCATAAAACACTAAAATAAAAACACTCAGGGTGTCAATCTAAAATCACAGTTCAATAATATTTGCTTAAATGCTTATTAATTAAAGCTAAAGCCAGCAAACACCAAGCTAACCCTACGTTGCAGGCCTGTTTCCATGCTTGTGAATATGGAGACCAAACTCAGTGGTCGCTTCACTCAAAGAGCAAATAATAAACTAAAAAGGTCCCTTGTGCCAGATGAATAATAATCCTAACAGAAACGCTCTGCTCCGTTTAGTCCTCCTCTCCTGTGGAAAAAACTCAGCTCCCACAGTCACGGCTCTGACTCCAATACTAGGCCACCTGCTTTATAAGTTTGGTTTTTATTAATTCTGCATTATTTTAACTACATGCGCTGTGTTTCTGTGCCTCAACGCTCTTACTGCTCCTCTCTCCTCCCTTCCCTCAGACCCAGGTGCTTTTATCAGCGGCCAGCCTTCAAAACGTGAATCACTACGTTTAATGTCCTTCCACTCGTACCAAAATGTCCCAATTAAAGTCAATAGGAGAGTCAGTAGCTGTGTTTCATGCTATTTTGTTTTTAACGACACAGAACCAGCGGTGCTTCAATGGAATGCTGCCTTGCTCTTTAATTCAGGTGAGCATAATTACGTTAAATGTAATTTAGGTGTGGACTTTTAAGGGTCATTTTAAGGAACTTGTAACATCAGGGGCTTCAGCTCAGACCCATTATTCCTCCTCTTCCCTCTAAAGGAGCCCTTTACACTATTTATTTATGCATTTTTCCCACTGTTTATTCCTCGCGTGCAGAGCACCAATGGGGGTAAAATCTGCCCACCTCACCGCCTCAAACTGATATCATTAGTATAAATTATGCTGATACCAGACGTTACCAATAAAAGTGTTTTTTTCTACAGTCACTTAGGAACCAGAGAGACGCAGAGCTTGAAAAGCTGCACCTTTACTCATCAACTCTGGGGTTGCCATGCATAAAAAGTGCTATATTTCCTGTAGGATTCCCCAATAAAGACTATTAGTGGGCTAAAAGCGAAGCAGAAAGTCATTATTCCGTCCGCTCTGACCACAAACAAAACGCTCAGAGAACAACTTCAAACTGAGCCTTCAGCTTGGTAATTAAGCACCAGAGCGCCCTGAGGAGAGCAATAGAGGAGATTTGTCTGGTCAGAGCAGAGACTGAGATGAGAAACCTGTGGCTGTGAAAGGTGATGATGGTTATAAACTGTAACAGGCTAGAAGTTCATGGAGCTGAAAAGAGGGAAACATCAGCAGCTGGATCAGCATAAAGACGCAGCGTGAACCCCTGAGTACTTTAAGTGTTCCTGCTGAGGGGAAAATGTCAGACCATACAGGCTTAATGAAACTCAGCCTGATTCACCAATGAGGTTATAGATCTACACTGATTAACAAACCCATAGATTAATGTGTAACAGTGTAATAATACGGTCAATAAAATAAAACTACTTCATTTTATTCAGTATTCTTTAACAGTTGTGGGTTTTTTCTGTTTTAACCCACTAATAACATGTTAACACTTCTTTTTCACTTTTTAACAAAATACTCGTTTACTTCCATGTCTGGTCGGATAAAAATGAGACGGAGCTGACTGAACCACTGATCTCTATTTATTCACTGGATTGGTCGTATATAATACACGTCACTGTGAAGCCACCAGCCGCCATATTTTCCTCCAGTAACTAGGGAATATGTTACTGGAGGAATGTTCAGGGAGGCTTAAGACTTTTAAAATGTTGAATATATAGCAATATACCAGCAATCCAGTGAATAAACAGAGATCAGTGTACTGGACCAGGGTTCAGTAAACTCCGCCCCCAGATCCCCAAAGATTAACATATTCTCTCTCTTAACTTTTGGTCCTGGTCTCCAACGTTTCCAGAGGTCCTCTAAAAGCTTCCGGGTGGCTCAGAGTTCTAGCTGGGTCCAATCTCTCGTTGTCCGGTTGGGTAACGATCCTCTACAAGCTCCTAGGTCCAGCTGAGTTAGCCTAGAGTCCATTAGCTAGCTTGTTAGCATCGGCTAGTTGCTATGCTAAGCTAGCGGCTAAACACAGTCCAAAAAGCTTCGAGTAGAAACTTCAGTGTCTTCTACCTCGGACTTAAGCTCACTGACTCACTGTGGATTATTGTGGGGACAAACCACGGCACATATTACTGTTTATAATCCAAAAACAAGCCAGTTTAACATGGAGATGTTGACTTATGGCCGCAGAACCGGATCTCTCGGCTTCTCTGCTGCGCTCTCTCACCCAAACTTATGATGCATTCAAGGACTGCCTCTGAGTAGGAAAATACACTTCTCACATGTACCGTTATTAAAATGAACTACAACTATGCACTTAGATGTTTAAACACATTGTAAGCATATTTTAAAGATAAACATTTTTATTAAAGAAGAAATTTTAATAAAGAATAAATTAATTAACCCTTTTTAAACTATTTAATGTTTATTAGCGTTTACTTCATAGACTTTTCACTACATCTCTTTTTAACTAAACTACATGGTCCTGATCCAAGCTGGATGAGTTCTGAATGGATGGATCTGAGGCTTCAAAGCAGCTTTTAAAGCCAACATATCACCAGAACCCAGTTCTACATTGTTGGGTCTCACCTCAGACGGTCAGAGGGACCAACAAAGTTCTACCTCTTCAATCTGCTGCTCACTGCAGCCTTGAAATGCAGATCAACTGATTGGTTGAAGGCAGAACCTCCATCCTACAACTGGTGGTGCTGAAAGTTTGGGCCAGGTACCAAATAGAGAGAAGAACCAACCTGACAAGACTTTAAATGAATGTGTTCTATAGGCGATGGGAACCTGCAGTAATGTTACTGATGCAATAAAACTAAAGGTAGTAATTAGTAATTGGATAATTGTTAGATGGAGGATCTGAGACTTTTTGACAACACAGCTCTGACCCAAGACTCTTTGATGATCTGGTTGTTCTTTTTTTTTTTTTTTGTTTAGAAAATGTAAAATTGAATAAAATGAAGTTTAAGGTGTTTCATAGTGTGAATCTAACTGGTGAACTTCTCTTTCACAAATCTATTCAGACTTGCTATTCAGCATCATTAAAGACCCTCGGCCCTTTAATTTTCCCTGTGAGCCGTTCTTAGTGAGGAGAATATTACAGAAAACTGGGTAATGATCTCTGCCTGCAGACGAGTCGTCTAATAAATCCCATTTCACTACCAGCTGAAATATTCCTGGACACTAGTGTTAAATCAAGGACTGATCCATTTCCTGGATGAACATCTGTTCTGATCCATCTTCCATCATTCAACAGGATTAATTATTATCCTCTAAATGTTATTCAAATATTTCTCCATTTCCATCTGTTCTGTTTCCTCCCCATAATATTCCATGTGCATTAAAGTCACCACATATTACTGATTATCTCCACCATTAATCTGCATTTACTGATTAAGATCTAACTTTTTACAAGGATTATTATAGTTAAATTAATTAACCTCATTTATTATTCTCTCTGTTACTACATATTCTAGATCAGTTCCTCTTCTTATTTCTCTGCATGTTAGATGATCTTTTCTAAATGTTGAACATCCTCCTCCTGTTTCTTCCTTCCTGTCACTGAAACATCTCCACTTATTCAGAAAACTAGTTACAGTTTTATTTTGTCTTTTACACATTTTATCCATCTGTGCTTCTTTAAACACATTTAACACATTTTCACCTCTCATCACTACAACCTCCTGCCATCTTGGAGGAAAAGTCACCATGAATGATGTGACATTTTCTCCATAATCACACATGAACTCTGAGCTGCTGCTTTCAGCTCCGTACCTGGATCTTTTAGTCTGGAGTCAAAGGGAAAGAAGGGAACCAAATCTCAGCAGCTCCAGATTTAGCTCCACAAATGTGATAAAATAAAAACTGAATAAAGTTATGATCAAAATGATTCTTAACTCTGGCTGATCTATTTTTTAAGTCTTTCTGCTCCAATCTTGCACAAGGTCAGCACACAGCTTTCCACTATTTCTGGGGCAACAGACTGTTGTGGAACATTTTATTGACATATGTAACTCTGATCATATCTGGTCTGGATGCACCTGCATAACTTTCCCATGATAAAGAAGCTCACATACTTACAGATTTACTGTGTTTCTACATCCAAGGATGTAGAGAGGAGGTGAGTTATATAGGAACTGGATCGTACCAGTGGCTCCACTCCTCTGAAGATTACTCCCACTTTCTTTGTTAACCCAGAATGTGTAAAAGTTTAGTGTTTTCTTTTTCTCTTCGCTGTGTTTCCTTTGTGAGTTAGGGGACAGAGACAATTAAATGCTTCTAGCCTTGGAATTAAATAACTTAGAGAGACAATGATGCATCTTTTCTCTTGATTAAAAATAAGTGGTGTGCTTACTTAATTGATAATTATTAATATCCACTATAATTTGGCGTTGTCGGACTGTGTGATGATGGATGAGGACGCTTGGCCAGCCTGAAGACTTCAGTCCACCTACGTTTAAAAAAGGGCAGTCCTGAAACCTGCCAGCAGCTCCTGGCCGATCGGATCCCAATCCAAAACACTTCTGTGATCATGCCTGGGTGAGACTGTACTCTAAGCCCTTTTATTGCACATTAACCATCAACTCCTAATACTTATTTAATTTCACAGCATTTTTAGAGTGAGAAGATCAGCGTGAGGGCCTCGCCTTGTCAGGAGAACAGGGCTGGTCTATTTGAAACAACAGGACAAAGTGAAACAAAGGGTTCTGCGGGTGGTTTTAGCATTTCTACACCTCATAAAGGAGAAAGCCAGGACGAGGAGATGTGCTGCCTCTAGAGAAAAATGGGTTCTGAAACCTCAAAGGCCTCGGGGTGTCTCCCCCTCCTCCAGACTCTGTATTATATAAAATTATGAGGGGGAAAGGTAGATATTATGGTTTTCCACAGGGTGGAACGTTGAGCATAAATCAGTTAAATAAGGTTAAAAAGCTGATGGATGGAGACTGGGAGAAAAAGAAACATAGGAAAAAGATTAACAAAGAGGATTTAGATCAGAGGGTAAAATGGGTAAAATGTTGGAATGAATGGAGTGCAGAAGCTGCAAGAAGAGAGAGAAAGTCTGAACTGAAACAGACGGCAGGGGGAAAGGATTTATCTGGAGACGTGGGTAACAGGCGTGACAATGCTGGTGGTGCTGCTGATGACCCCATGTTTCCACCTCTAAATAGACCTAGTGGTGCTTTACCCTCCTGTCCATACGCTCCATTGCAGGCGGAGCTGCAGGCCCTCCAGGTGGCTGACCCGGATCTGGACTCCTGTCCCCCTTCTGTGAAGATGTCAACAGCATGAGGACCGAGGCGAGGCTGGGGATCGGCGGTGATGTCATCAGTGTAGGAAAGAAAAAGAAAGTTGACTAAAGAGACACTGATCTGCACAAGGCTGGCCTAACTCTTTTTTCTGAGGAAGATCTGACCATCGTGGACATGGCCATGAAGCATTTTTTTGTGTGTGTCTCCTCTGTGTCTTTTAAATGTTATGGGTAGAGATTTGATGTGTAGATAGAACATAACTATCACTTTAACCTGTGATGGACTGACGGTTCACACTCAGGACTCTGACTTTACTGCAGTACATTGGGCCCCAGATAAATCTTTGTATGCATATGAATGGAAGCTTCCAGCTGCTCCTGTGCCTCAACATTTTGTCTCAGCAGTAAATGCTGTGACACCTGACAGTGACATAATGACTCAGATGACTTATATAGTACTTCCCTTGTGTCTGATGGACCTGACTTTGATTTGTGGAAACTTTCTCATTTAATACATTGATGATTTGTTAATCTGTGCAGAATCAGCTAGTCAATGCAGGACAGACACCTTAAAACTGCTTAAACATCTCTATGAAAAAGGCCATAAAGTCTCAAAATCTAAATGCAGTTTGTGCAGGAGGAAGTCACATTTTTGGGCCATGTTCTCTCACATAAAAGCAGGAACTTGTCACTTAAGCGGATTAAAGCAGTTCTACAAATCCCAAAACCAATCACATAGAAGCAAATGATGTCATTTCTGGGTATGACAGGTTATAGCAGAGTTCACATTCCAAACTACTGCAAGCTTGAATCTCCATTTTCTGCTTTAATTCACGGACGGGGACTAGCAGCTGCTGGTAGAATCACACGGACGTCTGAGGCAGAACTGGCTTTCTCTGCTCTGAAAGCAGCCTTGTCCTCTGCACCGGTGCTGAATTTGCCAAACTCTGACAAACCATTTATTCAAATGGTGGATGAAATTTCAGGTTTCATGTCATCTGTTTTGTTGCAATCTCATGGTGACAAATTGCGACTTGTGGCTTAATTTTCCAGTAAACGTGATGCAGTTGCAGCTGGTTTACCTGCTTGGCTGCGCTTTAGTGCTGCAGCTGAGAAAGCAGTGTTAGCCTCACGTGACATTGTTGGCTACAACCCTCTGACAGTTTTTGTTCCACATTCTGTTTCTATCATCCTCCTGGAACAAAAGGCTTCTCATTTACTGGCAGCAAGGTGGCTCAAATATTCTTCAATTTTACTGGACATGCCTAACATCACCATTCTGCTGCAGGTTTAAATTGAATCAGGTTTGTTATATCTTCTTAGTCAGGTGTTTAGCAGTCAGATCCATTACCACACCACTACTCTGCTCAAACAGCTGAGCTCATCTCTTTAACTGAGGCTTGTGAGTTGGTGGAAGGAAAAACTGTGGTATCGACGCACGGACTGTGTCACGCATCCCGAGGGGCGATGCTGGATTTGGTTAAAAATATTGGTACACAAATGAGTTTTCAATGGTAGCTAAAAATTACAGCAAAAAGTGTTTGATCTGTGCTTCTCACAACCCGTCTACGGGTTTCTGCACAGCCACAAGCTGGATATCCCTCTCCATAATTTCCATTCCAGCATCTGTTGATGGTTTTTATTGAGCTGACACCTGCTGAAGGAAAGAAATATTGTCTAGTGGTTGTGGACATGTTTTCTAAGTATGTGGAAGCTTTTCCAACAAAACACGCAGACAGCAGCGCTGTCAGAAAAGCTTTATTGATGGAGATCCTTCCACTCTGGGGGTCCATGAGGTCATTTCCAGTGATAATGGGACACATTTTGTAAACAAAGCTCTGCAAGAAATCAGCGAACTTCTTGATTTCCAACTATGTACACACTGTGCTTATCATCCACAATCAGGGGGGGGGAGCTGTAGAAAAGGAAAAGGGCACTATGAAGAACAAACTGGCTAAATGTGAAAAACCGGTTTGTCTTGGTCAAAACCTCTCTGGTTCTCATGTAGATGCAGATAAGAAATAGATCCAGAGCTAATCTCATTCCTTTTGAAATCCTTTTCAGGAGGCCTGTAAGTGCGGGGGGAAGACCTAATATTAACTTATCTACATTAACAACTGCTCATTTTGAACACTCCATGTCAGAACATTGTAAGGTTCTGTCACGTTCTCTTTCTCATCAGACTGTGAGAGCTGCATTAACCCCAGTGGCTGATAAATCCTGCACCAGTTTCAGCCAGGACAGTGGGTGCTGATCCGAGACACCAGAAAAGCCACTGGAGAGAAAAACGTTGGACCGGTCCGTTCCAGAACCTGCTGGTGACCCAAACTGCTGTGAAGGTCCAAGGAAGGAACACCTGGATCCACGCCACACAGTGCAAAGTGTTCAAGGGAACACCACCTGAGCAGCATCCGGGTCAGAACCTCCTGCCTAAAGGGGCTTCCAACGACCGCCCACCTGTACAAGGCTGGTAACAGGGCAGCCTAAAGCGCACTCTGGAGAGGCAGTAGGATTTATATTTTGTTTCTTGTTTCTGTTTTTAAAAAAGTACAGAAGAAAGTAGAAAGGACAGTCCACTTTGAGCCAAGATCAACATGCAGCATTATCTTATAGAAAATTGAAGATTTTAGAACTGGTGATTGGGATCACTCTTCTTTTTATCCCTCCTGTGTTTATCGGGGAAAAGGTAGAGCAAGAACAATTTATGATTTACCCGAGTAATCACCTAAATCATACCAATCAGCTGACTTGAAAACAGACCCATCACTTCAGTGACTATCATGATCATGCTGACAACATCTGGTGGAAACTAGTGCATCAGATTGTACGTAAAATGAGAAATTACCGTTTTTATTGTTAATGGTTCCCATTGACACTGCCTGTACCACTTTTTTCCCTAGTCATCAATCTGGGAGCCTCCAATGTAACCCTCTGCTGGAGTGTTGTCTCACCATATGTGCTTTTCTAGTGCTGAGTCTTTTTTTTTTTACATATTTCAAACTCTACCCTGTAAAAGTAAAAAGTGTAAAATATGCCTTTTTCCCCTCTTCCTCCACAAATGTGGCTCCTATCTTTCCATAGAGTTAAAGGCAGCGCCCTAAGGAAACCACGTCACGGCGGTGTCCTTGACAGTCGAAGAAATGCTCCTAACAGCTGCGTTCTTTTATCACGCAAGGCCTCAGTCATCCATTCCCCCCAAATGTATATGATGTATGCGATAGATGGTTGTACTGAAACTATAATTTCAATTACAATGTAAAATGTAGTTGACAATAAAGATACATTGATGGATTGTTTCCACATCCAAGAACACAGAGAGGAATTAAGTTAGATAGGAACTGGATCGTACCAGTGGCTGCACTCCTCTGAAGATTACTCCCACGTTCTTTGTTAACCCAGAATGTATAAAAGTTTAGTGTGTTCTTTTTCTCTTCACTCCGTTTCCTGAGTGCTTTAGGGGACAGAAACATTCAAACACTTCTTTCCTTTGAATTAAATAACTTACAAAGACAAAGATGCATCTTTTCTTTTCACTTAATTGATCATTATTAATATCCACTACAAGACCATCATGAGGACCCTGCCAGGATTTGCACCATCATCTTGAATCTTTCCACTGTGGGACACTGCATTGAACTATTCCTAATTAACCTTTAGACTTATTTAAATAAACTATACAATTGATCTGACTGTAACCCAGATAGTAAAAACAGAAGAGATGTATAAAATAATAAATATGTTGGCATTGATTGTCATAAGTTATTCTTATTTTGTGGGGAATGGCAGGCGAAAATTTATTTTTCTACAGGAGTACGGTCTGTGAAAGTAGCACAGATGTGGGGGGGGGGGGGAAGAGAAAAAGTGGGTTAAGCATGAGAGGAGACAGCGGAGGAGGAGCAGCTAGCTGGTGTTGAAGAGAGTAAGCTCAGACTTATCGTAAAGAGAAGTCATAATATCCAGTATGCAAGTTAGCAGTACACAGTAGAGTTTAGACGAGAAGCTGTGGGACGGTGTGCTTGTTTTTCTTTGTCTCTGTGTGACAGCTGTCCCAACTGTCACACAGAGACAGGAAGGGTAACGGTTTTCTGTTCTTCCTTAATATTACTTTACATATTGATTTGAGTAGTTTAGATTCTTATCTTTAAAACTGTTTTCATTAGTCTGACTCTTTAGTTAACTATTTACAGTGCACACATTTAGTTAACTTTGTTTGTCAGTTCTCTTGTATTTTTTTGTTAAATGCAACAAATTAATTTCTTTGAGTTACCAGTTTCCTCTGGAGCTGCTGCTGAAATCATACAGATCAGCTCCAGCTGATGTCCTTATATGGCTGTCAAGCTTCCTCAGCGGGTCGTTCCATTTGTTTGGCAGGGGAAGGGAAAATTTGGCCTTTAGTTTAATTTTACCATTTCTTTAATGTTGCTTCTTTTTGTAACTTAGTTCAATGCTAATATTTATTCAATTTAAAGATTTAGTAATGTGCTGACCAGTATTTGTTTAAATTCTTGTGTGTTTAATTACCCCCGTGTGTGAATTAGCAGTGGTCTGATCAGCCACTATTTAAGTTCCCCTCATGTCTCGTTTGTTAGGTCAGTTTTGTGCTTGAGTTCTTTGTGTTACTTCCTGAGTTGTAGTTTGTTATGTTGACCTCAGTTTTTGGGACCCAATTTATAATTTTTTAACAATTTTTGTAATAAATTAAGAATATATTTTGAAATTTTTCAACGTCTCTTTGGTTGGTCTATGTAAAACCTTCATTTACTCTAGAGTTAGAGTGAAGCTAACCTAGCTGTTCACTAACCTGGACTACTGTAAGCTGGTTATTCGCTGCTAGAGTGAAACTTAAAGGGCTTGCAGAAGACGATTACCGCACTGGATAACGAGTGACAGACTCCAGATAGTCACTCAGCACCTGCGTTGCTCAGAGTAAATGTGGCAACGTGGGAACTAAGGGCCAGTAGATGTGGAGCACATAGAAAGCACCTGGAAACCACACAACTGCATCATTCCTGAAATGCTGTTTCTTTGGATCGCTTGGAGGTCCTTCTGGACACAGGACGAGGTATTGCCCAGATTTATATGTGGAAAATCACGATTACACAAGGTACTGAGATGTGCTTTAATATTTTGCTTTTTGAGTCAAGAGGCTCTGGACTGTGGAGTTTGTGGGACTTCTACATTCCTGGACATCTGCACAGGCCTGCAACATCGGGGGTATTTTTGCCGGCATTAGATTTAGTCTTTACCATACTGGGTTATGTGTGAACACAGTGTACACTGTGTATGCAGATTCGTTGTACGATTGGAACAATGCTATGTTTTTTCTGTTTTGCCTACATTCCAAAAACCTGCCATTCCCCTATTATTTTTATCAAAGGAGGGTTACTATGGTCCACTTTACACGGTGTGTAGTGTAACTTAATTTAGTAGTGTCCAATGCTGATTGATCCAAAAGCATTTGAGAAAGATTCAAAGTACGGTTTATGGGTTGGGTTCTGCAATGTTATAAGATGAGTATAAAACTCATCTTTAGAACCAATCTCTTCAAAATGGTGATCTGCACCGCCTAATCTACTTTCAGCAGTTATTGCAACCGTGAACTGCAGAAAATATGGGCAGAGCGGCTCTTTCTGAGTTTACTCTGCTGCTGTCAGGATGAGCTGAAGCGCGTTAAGAGGCGGAGGGATATTTCAGTGTCACTTAGTTTAGAGCCCAAACAATCGACTTCACTTTCAGAAACAAGCCCAAAAAACTGCAAACCACAACTCATGAAACTTACAATCGACTTTAGAAATATTAGACCAAAGTCGCATAATATAGGTGGGCTTCGCAACAGTGATCATTCTTTCCAAGTGTTTCGTATCCCTCCACCCCTCTGGTCGGGTAAACAAATGTTCCGGCAAATTCTACATTATAACAAAGAAAAACCTACCGAAAAGTGTCGCTCTCATGTCTTCTTGAAGACATTCTTCTTTGAAATGTTGGCTACAGATGACGTGTTTTCTCTCTGGCAAGAAGTTCAATGCCAAATCCTCTCTTTTCAAGGAGGTAATCCAAAAAAAGAACCCATGGTGGATCATGAATCAGAAAGGTGAAATAAAATAATGTTTTTTCCACTTTTACCCGATGTATTGTTACATCCAACTGCCATGCACGTGAGCATTGTTGCTTTAACAATAGCTCTCATGAATTTCAATGATGACGTCTTCTCGAAATCTGAAATCATTTTTGTTGATTGCAGTTGAGTACAACAGTTCCTTTTGAATTAGCTTGTAGAGGGCAGTGCCTCACCGCACAGAGACATCACAGAATGTGATGTCGGGCGGCCATTATTGCCCAAATATGGGCATTACAATTTTATTTTCTTATTGATTAGTTAGTTTTAGGTATAGCTAATGATTCACTGATTTTTCCTTGTTGACTGGACTTCTCCCTTAATAACATTGCTTAAGTGAGTGCTTCATTACTGCAAGTGATAAGAGGTGTAGGAGGGGGATGGGTGGGATTTAATTGAAGAGGTTTTGATCTGGGGTCATAAATCAGTCTTAACTTTGTCATAAAGTACATCTATACCTTTTTTTTTCCTCCATACCTGAGAGTTTCTAGTCTCCAATGTGGATCCTTCAGTCCAGCCAACAGCAACTTTACTCCTGAGTCTCCTGGATGATTGTAGCTCAGGTCCAACTCTTTCAGATGGGAGGGGTTGGAGCTCAGAGCTGATTTCAGAGAAACACAGCCTTCCTCTGAGACCAGACAGCCTGACAAACTGCAGACATACAATTACAAATTATTTTAACACGAGAAAGTGGTGCTCAAGAAAATTCTGCTCAGTTGAATTTAAGAAATATAAAATAGAAATCAAACAGTATTTGTTCTGTAGGTAATAAAAAGTAACATCTGACACATAGACAGATCAATCCTGACTAGAGCTCCACTGGGATGGAAACTCTGCCAACAGACACAAACTCTGCAGAAGGTTCTGGCTTTAAGCCAGGTCTAAACAATGCACTGATATAAAAATGTAAGACTGTCATACATATAAACGGTGCAAATATTAAGAGGTACAATGTACAGTCTTTGCAGATATAAGATATATTACTGTATTGATTGTTAAATATGTGTGTAAATATTTTTGTCATGTTTCTGAGAAGCTTGAGAAGAGGCGGGTCCTCCTGGACCCCCTCATGGGAGCTTGGTCCCCGCGTCACAAGTTGGCAAAGGACCCCTCCTGGGCACCCTTGTTGGACGCCGAAATGGCGTGCTCTGCGCTTGCGTCGGACGCTGAACTTGTGTCGTCCAGATGCTCAGCAGCAGGCTCCTCTGATGCAGCCAGCGAAGCAGGACCAGGGCTTTCTGTGGCCGCCTGGGCAAGAACTAAGTCTTTGGCTGCGGGCTGAGCAGGAGCTGAGACTTTGACTGAAGCCTTCGGCGGAGAAGCAGGATCCTTGGCATCAGAGGCATGGGTGAGTTGATTTGGGAGTAGATCATCTCTGTCTCCATAAAAGAAGTCCCATAGCTGGGTCTCGTGGATTCTGGGCGCTCTGGCCAGATTCTCCTGGGCAGCAACAGCGACTACACCCGACCGACTCACCACTCACTCACAACATTTTAACAGGTAATAAACAGAAATCTGGTCTCAACAGGATGGAGAACTTTGTACCTGAGAGTTTCCAGTCTGCAGGTTGGACTCTCCAGTCCAGCAGAGAGAAGCTTCACTCCTGAATCCTGCAGGTTGTTGTTACTCAGGTCCAGTTCTCTGAGACTGGAGGACTGGGAGCTGAGAACTGAGGAAAGAGCTTCACAGCTTCTCTCTGAGAGGTTACAGCCACTCAGTCTGAGGAGACAGGGAGAAAATTCTGATATTAAACAATTCATCAGAAATATTGTTGATTTCTTTACAGTCACCAATGTTCTCCTTGGAAAGATTGATGGATCTGTCTGATTTTACACGTCTTTATGTTGCCTTTTATTGTGAACTGGTTCATTATAAATAAACTGAAGCAACATGAATCAATAGCCATATTTACACTACCCTTGTTAAACTGATCCGAGCCGAGACCAGTCCGAGCTTGGATCAGTTAACCAAGCCGAGCCTCGTTCTGACGACTGTTTACACACCAAGCTTATCTCGGTTCCTTGGTTGCTCCTCGCCTCCTAGTGACGATCTGTGGTACTACTGTTTTCTGGGATTGAAGACAAAGCAAATCAAAATGGCGGTGCCCGTAATATTCAGGAAGTTATGCTCAGACAGAGTCGGCATTTGGGACATGAATAAGACAAACGAATGTCTAATAAGGATTTACAGACGCAGGAAACAACGACAGACACTGAGGTTCATCACACTGCTAAGCAGAATCATCTGTGGAAATCGTGTGGCATGGTAAGGAAGCTAGTATTATTATGAATATCTGAAATTTGTCTGAATGGAGTGTGAATCGGGACGTGCAGCCAGACACGGCGGAAAAACCGCAGACAGTCAGCTGACTGTAAGGGGATGACGCGTCTGCTCATGCGCTCTTCGTTATCAGATAACCGGGACAAAAAAAACCAGTCCGAGACCTACTCAGGAACTGGTCTGCAGTTAGCGCGGTCCGGTTATGTTTAGTGCGGTCCAGTTCAGTCTGCTTACCGTTTACACTCGTATTTACAGTTATCTCAGTTACCGAGCTCGGACTGGTCTCGTCTCGGTTATAAAAGGGTAGTGTAAACGGGGTAAATATTTGCCTCATTAGCAGATTTCTCACTATCATAAATAAAAGCAGCAACAATCTGTGTCCTTACAGAGCTTTGTTGGAGGCTTTAACCACTGGCAGCAGTCTCAGAAGAACCTCCTCTGAAGCAGAGAATTTCTTCAGATCAAACACATCCAGATGTTCTGCTGATGACACTAAGATGAAGATCAGAGCTGACCACTGAGCAGGAGACAGTTTATCTGTGGAGAGACTTCCTGATCTCAGAGACCGTTGGATCTCCTCCACTAGAGAACAATCATTCAGTTCATTCAGACAGTGGAACAGATTGATGCTTTTCTCTGCAGACACATTCTCACTGATCTGCTCCTTGATGTACTGAACTGTTTCCTGATTGGTCTGTGAGCTACTTCCTGTCTGTGTCAGCAGACCTTGTAGGAGTCTCTGATTGGTCTGCAGTGAAAGTCCCAGGAGGAACCGGAGGAACAAGTCCAGGTGTCCATTTGGACTCTGTAAGGCCTGATCAACAGCTGTCTGGTGAAAAGACTTTAGTTTAGGGTCTGAGGACTCCTTAGATGTTTGAGTTTCTTCCATCAGGTTGACACCAGAGTTGATGAAGGTCCGATGAACATGAAGAGCAGCCAGAAACTCCTGAAGACTCAGATGGACGAAGCAGAACACCTTGTTCTGGATCAGTCCTCCTCTCTCCTCTCTAAAGATCTGTGTGAACACTCCTGAGTACACTGAGGCTGCTGTGATATCGATGCCACACTCTGTCAGGTCTGATTCATAGAAGATCAGGTTTCCTTTCTGCAGCTGATCAAAAGCCAGTTTTCCCAGAGACTCAATCATCTTCCTGCTCTCTGGACTCCAGTGTGGATCTGTTTCAGCTCCTCCATCATACTTGACCTTCTTCACTTTGGTCTGAACCACCAGGAAGTGGATGTACATCTCAGTCAGGGTGCTGGGCAGCTCTCCTTCCTCTCTGGTCTCCAACACGTCCTCCAGAACCGTAGCAGTGATCCAGCAGAAGACTGGGATGTGGCACATGATGTGGAGGCTTCTTGATGTCTTCATGTGGGAGATGATCTTCCTGGCCTGCTCCTCATCTCTGAATCTCTTCCTGAAGTACTCCTCCTTCTGTGGGTCAGTGAACCCTCTGACCTCTGTCACCATGCCAACACATTCAGGAGGGATCTGATTGGCTGCTGCAGGTCGTGTGGTTATCCAGAGGCGAGCAGAGGGAAGCAGTTTCCCCCTGATGAGGTTTGTCAGCAGAACATCCACTGAGGTGGACTCTGTAGCATCAGTCAGGATCTCCTGGTTCTGGAAGTCCAGAGGAAGTCGACTCTCATCCAGACCATCAAAGATGAACAGAACCTGGAAGTGTTCAAAGCTGCAGATTCCTTTGGTTTCAGTAAAGAAGTGATGAACAAGGTCCACCAAGCTGAACTTTTTCTCTTTCAGCACATTCAGCTCTCTGAAGGTGAATGGAAATATGAAGTGGATGTTCTGGTGGGCTTTGTCTTCAGCCCAGTCCAGAGTGAACTTCTGGGTTAAGACTGTTTTCCCAATGCCAGCCACTCCCTTTGTCATCACTGTTCTGATTGGTTGATCTCTTCCAGGTGGGACTTTAAAGATGTCTTCTTGTCTGATTGTTGTTTCTGGTCTATGTGGTTTCCTGGATGCTGTTTCAATCTGTCTGACCTCATGTTCATCATTGACCTCTCCAGTCCCTCCCTCTGTGATGTAGAGCTCTGTGTAGATCTGGTTCAGAAGGGTTGGACTTCCTGCTTTAGCGATCCCCTCAAACACACACTGGAATTTCTCCTTCAGACCAGATTTTAGTTTATGTTGAATTGGAGCAATATGTTCTAAATGAACATAAAAAGTGAAATCAGAAAAGAAGATGATGTGAATAAATGTGATTCCATCTCTTCAGACATCAGTAAATGTGTGATTTATCCATCAGGTTAGATCTTTGTAGAAATCCTCTTACTGCTTTGCAGACGGTCAGCCAGCTCCTCCTGCTTCATCATCTTCAGGAAGTTCAGAGTGATCTTCATCAGTGCTTCTCTGCTGCTCCTCCTTTGCTCTCCATCCTCACCTTCCAACACCTCCTCATCATCTCTCTGACTCTCTGAGCAGTCTGGGTCATCTGGACTCAGAACCTTCTGGAACTTCTTCAGCTCCTTCTTCACAAAAGTGACAATGTTGTCCTCCAGCAGCTGGAACAGAATAATATATGAAGGACACATCAGACTGAGATCATGGATGCAAACATCAGAACCATGTTGGACAGACTGACGGTCCACTGGTCCACAAAGTCCAGCATGGAGACGACTGAACAGAACCGATGGAAAAGTAGTTGTTGTACATGTACAGACCATAAATATGGAGTCCAGCTGGGTTTGATGCTGCCGGGCAGACGGACCTCTGGGAATCTCTGAGTTCTGCTGGTCCACTCTGTGGAGGAACCAGAACAATTAGGAAGGAAGTAAATATTCATCCAGCAGTTTTCACAGATGAAATCACCAAAAGCTTCACAGTAAAAGTCCTTAAGACAGAAAAACTGAAATGAACATGACACAAAGAAGTCAACAAGAGGAAGAAGAAATAAAAAAGTTTGCAGATGACTTTATAAAGTATAAAAATGTCAAAGTGTGTGTCTGCACTACTTTCAGAAAGGTTTCCTACGCACAGTTCATTCTGGGGCCTTATTCTTAAACTCAAAAGCAAATTTAGAGGAGCAGACTAAAGCTGACTCCAAAGCCTTTTTGCTATAAGCTTTTAGTTTGAAGTTATTCCTTTAGATCCAAGGGCTGTTGCCCCTCTGGGGACCTTTGTGGAACATTGTGAGGCTGACCTACAGGAAACCCTCTAAGCTTTTCTTACAGACTACCTACAGCCAGCCTCATCTGGTCTTAATAATAATTGAATAATTGAACTTTATTAATCTCACAATGGAGAAATTCACTTCTGCATCTTAACCCATCCCCTTGGGGAGCAGTGGGCTGCCACTGTGCGGCGCCTGGGGAGCAATCAGGGGTTAAGGGTCTTGCTCAGGGACCCAGAGTGCCAGGACCGGGGATCGAACCGGGTACTTGCAACCTTCTCTGAGTGCAAGCGCACTGCTCTAACCACTCGGCCACGACTCCCCAATACAAAACTCCAAGTCTTCCACACCTGGAATCGATCCCACGACCTCTTGCATGCAAAGCTTGCACTTTCCATCTGAGCTACACTGCAGTGCCATTCTGGAGAGACTTCAGCTCCATGGTATAAAATATGTACAGCAGATAGGTGATCAACAGGATAGATGAGCACAGGGCGGCCAGCAGGTAGAAGGATATATGAGGGAAAGGTTGCTGGGCTCCCAGAGCGAAGCAGGGAACCGCTGCTATGGCCAGCTCCAGGAAGAGCAGAGCCAAGCCCATCAATCCAGTGTGTGCAGCGGTGTAGCGCATCCTCTCAGCACAGTGCAAGCCCATTTTGACTTCTGTGTGTGCCTCGGTTAGAGTGTCAACCAGCTCAGCTAGCTTCTCTGCAAGAGTGTCCTGAGTCTTGTCACTTCCAGTCTGACCTGGAATGTGAGATTCTAGCGATAACTCGGCAGTGAGAGCCTCCTGATCAGAATATGGGAGAAGATGGCCAGGAACGGAGCCTTTGGTGGTGGACATGAAATCACAATAAACAGCGGCTTTGGAGGAACCCTTGAACAAGATGTAGTCAATCCAAATACCTTTTTCAAAGGGGACGAGCTAATTTTTACTGATGAAGAGGTCATCTGCAAATAAAGTCATACCATTTTCACACCCATCAAATTTAGCTGTTTCTACATAAGAGTCCCTCAGTCCAGTGTAAGACATCAGTAGTCTGCAGCCAAGGTCTTGAGGGCGCATGTTGATGTCACCTACCACAATGACCACATCTGCTCCTGTAGACGTATGGCGGATAAACTGCTGCAGCTCCCAGGCCTGGACCACTCTGTGGGACAGGTAAGACTCCTTCTCTCTGCTGAATTCTGCATACAGTTGTGTGACATAGACGTTTGCAGTCAGGGCCGCCAGATTCAGA
This sequence comes from Fundulus heteroclitus, assembly GCF_011125445.2. Classification (NCBI taxonomy): domain Eukaryota; kingdom Metazoa; phylum Chordata; class Actinopteri; order Cyprinodontiformes; family Fundulidae; genus Fundulus; species Fundulus heteroclitus. The sequence continues at coordinate 2,248,851 of NW_023396846.1, read as the reverse complement.
ATGGCCATTCCACCGGCTTTGCCTCCAAACCAGTCCCCATGGTGAGCCATGTAAGGGTAACTGTTCAAAGAGTAGCGATAAAGGAACGTGTCATGGATTTGGAGTTTGGAAAGAATGGCCAGTCCACTTCCTGTGACTCCGCTTTTGAAGTAATGAGAGTTACGATGAGTAGAGGCCAGCTTCGTTTTCAAGTAGAGAAAGTCCTTCTCACTCCATACCTCTTGCAGTAAGATGACTTTGTTAACGGTGTGACTTCCTCATTGCGTTCTGCATTAGACAATGTAACTCCCTTGAAAAAGAAGGTGATTATTCAGAGGAAGCTGGCTCCCTGGTTTAATTCAGAGCTGCGTTCCTTGAAGCACAATGTTAGGAAATTGGAGACAAAATGGCGCTCTACACACCAAGAGGAATCCTACCTAATCAGGAAAGACAGTCTACTGTTGTATAAAAAGACCCTTCGCAGAGTTAGAACAGCATATTTTTCATCATTATTTAAGGAGAACAAAAATAATCCTAGATTTCTCTTCAGTACAGTTGCCAAACTTACACAGAGTCATAGTTCCGTTGATCCATCCATTCCCATAGCTCTTAGTAGTAATGATTTTATGGGATTCTTCATAAATAAAATTGATTCTATTAAAAATAAAATAATTGCCATCCTCCCAAACATGATTACCTTGTCCTCAGTAAGTGAGGCAGTGCTGAAGGAATCTTTAGAACCTGCGCAGTGTCTGAACTGTTTAGAAGCAGTAGAGCTTTCTGAGCTATCTAAAATTTTAGCTTCATCTAAACCTTCTACCTGTATGTTAGACCCGATCCCAACCAAGCTGTTTAAGGAGGTATACCCTTTAATCAGTGGCTCTATTTTAATAATAATAATAATAATAATAATAATAATAATAATACAGACGGTTCAGCGTCTGCTGTGAAGCGGGCGCTGTACCGATCCGTTGTGGTGAAGAGAGAGCTGAGCCAAAAGGCGAAGCTCTCGATTTTCCGGTCGATCTACGTTCCTACCCTCATCTATGGTCACGAGCTTTGGGTCGTGACCGAAAGAACGAGATCCCGGATACAAGCGGCTGAAATGAGTTTTCTCCGTAGTGTGTCTGGGCTCTCCCTTAGAGATAGGGTGAGGAGCTCAGTCATCCGGGGAGGACTCAGAGTAGAGCCGCTGCTCCTCCACGTCGAGAGGAGCCAGTTGAGGTGGCTCGGGCATCTGGTCAGGATGCCTCCAGGACGCCTCCCTGGAGAGGTGTTCCGGGCACGTCCCACCGGGAGGAGGCCCAGGGGAAGACCCAGGACACGCTGGAGGGACTATGTTTCCCGGCTGGCCTGGGAACGCCTTGGGATTCCCCCGGAGGAGCTGGCCCAAGTGGCTGGGGAGAGGGACGTCTGGGCCTCCCTGCTGAAGCTGCTACCCCCGCGACCCGACCCCGGATAAGCGGAAGAAGACGGACGGACGGATAATAATAATAATAATAATAATAATAATAATAATAATAATAATAATTGAACTTTATTGATCTCACAATGGAGAAATTCACTTCGGCATCTTAACCCATCCCCTTGGGGAGCAGTGGGCTTCCACTGTGCAGCGCCTGGGGAGCAATTGGGGGTTAAGTGTCTTGCTCAGGGACTGATACCAATCTATCCTTGGTAAATGGATATTTACCACAGGCTTTTAAAGTAGCTGTTATTAAACCTTTACTTAAGAAACCATCTCTTGATCAAGATGAGTTAGTAAATTACAAACCTATATCTAATCTTCTTTTCTTATCTAAAATTCTTGAGAAAGTAGTTGCTAATCAACTTTGTGAAAATTTACAAAGTAATGACCTACTTGAGGAGTTTCAGTAAGGCTTCAGAGCTCATCATAGCACTGAAACAGCTCTAGTGAAGGTCACTAATGATATTCTCATGGCCTCAGATAATGGACTTGTGTCTGTATTTGTCCTGTTAGATCTCAGTGCTGCATTTGACACAGTTGATCACAATATTCTCCTACAAAGACTTGAGCATACTGTAGGGATTAAGGGGAAAGCATTAGGCTGGATTAAATCTTATCTGTCAGACAGATTCCAGTTTGTTCATGTTAATAATAAATCTTCCTCAAACTCTAAGATCACCTGTGGAGTACCACAGGGTTCAGTCCTTGGACCAATTCTCTTTACTATATATGCATTCGATTGGCAAAATTATCAGACAACATGGGATTAATTTCCACTGTGTCCCTCTGTGTCTAATAGAGCACTTCGCTCTCAGACTGCAGGTCTGCTGGTGGTTCTCAGTGTCTCTTTATGGCTACAGTATAGCTCAGACACAAAGTACAGGCTTTACATGCAAGAGATTGCGGGATCGAGTTCCGGTGTGGGAGACTTAGAGTATACCGACGATAGTCCAGTGGTGAATGCTCCCGCCCTTCATGTGAGAGACCTGAGTTCGACTCACGGAGGTGACAGTAATTTTTGGGAGGTCGTGGCCAAGTGATTAGAGCAGTGCGCTTGCACTCAGAGAAGGATGCAAGTACCCGGTTCGATCCCCAGTGCCGGCACTCTGGGTCCCTAAGCAAGACGCTTAATAGAATAGAATATAATTTAACTGTATTGTCATTGCACTGTCACAAGTACAAAGCAACAAAATGTGGTATCTCTGCTTTTAACCCATCACCCTTGGGGAGCAGTGGTCTGCCATGTGCGGCGCCCGGGGAGTAATCTGGGGTTAAGGGTCTTGCTCAGGGACCCAGAGTGCCGGCACTGGGGATCGAACCGGGTACTTGCATCCTTCTCTGAGTGCAAACGCGCTGCTCTAACCACTTGGCCACGACGTCCCCACTTAACCCCAGATTGCTCCCCGGGCGCCGCACATGGCAGCCCACTGCTCCCCAAGGGTGATGGGTTTAAAGCAGCGAACAAATTTCATTGTAATGTATGTTTCAATGACAATAAAGATGATATTACTATTACTGTTACTCTAAAAGTAGAATGGGAGGCAGATCCGTTAGCTATCAGGCTCCTCTCCTGTGGAACCAACTCCCAGTTTTGGTCCTTGAGGCAGACACCCCGTCTACTTTTAAGACTAAGCTTAAAATTTTTCATTTTGACAAAGCTTATAGTTAGAGTGGCTCATGTTACCCTGACCTCCATAGTTGTGCTGCTATAGGCTTAGGCTACTGGAGGACATCAGGGTCTATTTCTCTCTCTGCGCTGAGTTCTCCTACTGCTCTCCAATCTGCATTGCTTGTCGTCATTTCAGCTTTTAACTTTTTGTTCTGTCATTTTTCTCTTCATAGAAGGTACACCTGGTCTGGCGTTCTGTTAGCTGTGACATCATCCAGAGAAGACAGATCATCCACTATTACCATCTAACACAAAACAGATTACTGGATCAATGTGAGCTTCTGTGCTTTCTGTGTCTCTGCTCTGTCTTCTCTAACATAGAAAGTACTCCTGGGTCAATGTGAGCTTCTGTGCTTTCTGTGTCTCTGCTCTGTCTTCTCTAAGCCCCAGTGGGTGGAGGCAGATGAGCGTTCACACTGAGCCTGGTTCTGGTTCTGCTGGAGGTTCTCCTCCCTGTTAAAGGGTAGTTTTCCTCTTCACTGTCACTTCAGACATGCTCAGTGTGAGGGATTGCTGCAAAGCCATCAACAGCTGCTTGGAGAGACTTGATGCAACCTGCTGGGTTTCCTTAGGGAGGAAACTTTCTGACCAACCTGGAGGATCTGATGGAATCTGACTTTGGAAAGTGCCATGAGATGACAAGTTTCATGAATTGCCGTTATATAAATATAATTGGATTAAATTAAATTAACGCAGTCAGGAAACAGAGTCAAGAGAAAAAGAAAACATTAAACTTTTACACATTCTGGGTTAACAAAGAAAGCGGGAGTAGTCTTCAGAGGAGTGCAGCCACTGGTATGATCCAGTTCCTATCTAACTCAACTCCTCTCTACGTCCTTGGATGTGGAAACACAGTAAATCTGTAAGCATGTGAGTCCCACAGTGTGTGGGATATCCAGCAGGTTCTGATGACTAGATCTGAGGTGGTGTGGACCTGGAGGAGGTCTGAGATATGTGGCTGTGTGTCCATGTAAGGTTCTGTCCTGGTTCTGATGGTGAGTATTTTAAAATGGATCCTGTAGGTCCCTGGAAGCCAGTGAGCTCACATTATATCTGTCCACACAGAGACAATCAGAAGGTAAAGGTCCATGAAGGACATCTGGATGTGAGCAGAGAACCAGAGGATCCAGGTAGTTGGAGATGTTTAATGTTCCTGCTGATCCACTAAGAACTAGCAGAACCTCTGATGGTCCACTTCAGCTAAGCTTGGTTCCACCAACCACATGATGAAGCTTTCCTTCCCTGCTGAACTGCTCTCACAACGCACACAGGAACCAAGTCTTGATGGGTCAGACTGGCTCTACCAGCTATTTCCCAGCGGGTCGTGGAAATGTGATCCACTGTTAGTCTGACATGGAGCCAGGAAGCAGCAGAACCTCCTGATCAGCATCAACACTCCAGACATGAAGACATGAAGGTGTTTTCATCAGAACAGGGCAGCTGATTTCTGGAGATAACGGATCAAACCTCTGTCTGCAAATAGAACTGGAACATCTGAGAGCTCACTGGGAGGAACTGGGTTTCTGTTCTTGGCTCTTAAAGAAATGTAACGGGTCATTTCCAGAACCTCAGACCCCGACTGAGGAGACCGGTCCATACTAGGGGTGGTGATTGGCTAAAATATCACAACATGATTCCTTGCAGTGAAATCAGGATTTTATTAGTTTCCCAAAGTAACAATAAAGCTGTTGAAGAAAAATCTAGAGAAGCATTTAGACCAGAGCATTTCTGACCCATTTTAATGAGTTGCTGCAGTTCTTCTAACTTGTCTGAAGCTCAACTGAAATGTAATAAATCCATTGAGATATTTAAGAGCTGAAGAACAGCTGCAGCTCTAAACTCCTGTGAGGGAACAACTCCAAGTCTCTGGTTCTGATCCCAGTGATTGTTCCAGCTCCAGCTGAGAAGAACTGAAACTCTTCAGTCACTAAAACTGAGGAAGACTTTCAGATACGATGACAAAACGGTTCAGGAACAAAGAAAGAAAGTCCAGTTGGTTCCATGTTGGGTTTGATTCAATCACTATGAATTTGGGAGAGGGACTAAACAGTCCAGTTAGCTCATTAACATGGAACAGAACCAATCAGAGTGAGCTCCAGTCCAAACTAAATCTTTGACTTTAAGCAGAGAAAAGTGTTTAATGATGGCGACTAATCAATGAGGCCCAAAAGCAAACAGATCAGAGCTGTTAAACATGATGTAGCAGCATCCAGGACGCCTCCAACAACATCCATTCTTTCCACTTTCACTGCTGTGGTTCTGGAGAACATCCAACACACACCGCTTCACATATGAACATAGAAATGTGGGAAAAAGAGCTGAGCTCACGTTAAACACATGTTGGAATAAAAACATTTCAGAATGACTCAGTTTCCACAGTTACAGCAGTTAGATACAGCTCACCTCTCTGAGGATGCAGGTCCAGAAGATTTGAATTGAAAAGGAAGATCCTTTGACCTGTCGCTCTTAAAGGACACACAGCTGGGTTCTGGTTCTGGTTGATGTTTATGTGTCAGTGTCTTAGGAATCCTGTAAAAAGAAAACTTATTTTTAACACATACATAGAGGGACTATCTGGTTCTGATGATCTGGGTCGTATTCAGACAGAAAATAAATGTAAAGATTCTTCCATAAATGTCTGATCAGCCGTCCTTCTTTCTAGGATGAATAATGTTGAACACATGTTGGTCATCAAGGTCCAGGAAATGTTCTGGAAGTTGGTGAGTTTTTCCAGATGTGTCCTGCTGGAACCCAGAGCTCTAAGCAACAGGCTGGTGTCACTCAGCTGGTTGTGCAACACTGACTTGCTGTTTGTCAGAACCCACTGGTACCATGCTGAGCTGCTCTGTTCAGTCTGGATGAAGCAGCAAAGAGGAACAGCAGCAGCTTCAGGACCACTTGGTCTCTTCTGGCCTGATATAGTGAGAACGCTGTGTGAAAAGGGCTCTGGACACTTAGAGATGCTGATCTCACCTCTGAGCGTGGCTCTGGCTCTCAGCTTCCCCACACAGAGTGGTTTTAGAGGGAGGGACTCCCTCCTCTCTGTCCTCACACTGATCCATGCTGCTGAATTCACATCCACATCAGCTCACACACACTTTCTACCTTCACCTGCAGAGGAAACACAAATCATTCATCTGCACATCAACTCTGATCATCCTTTACATCATTAGTGCTGGAAAAAGATCAGCTGCTCCTCCTCTGATTGGCTCTTCTTCTCTGCTTCATATCAGTGTCAGTTGAATGCAGTCAGACAGCAGTGAGAGGCAGAGGAAGCTGCCATCAGCTGCTGTACTTCTACTATCAGTCCACTAGATGGAGCCATGGAGCAACATTTCATCCACTGACACTGATTCACTCTGACTGGAAGCTTCAGTTCATCACATTGACTCAGTTCAACATGAAAAACAATTTCAGCTGATGGTTTATGCAGCAGAGGATCATCAGAGCTCAAAGCATCAGATTCTTTATTAATGGTTAGTTTTTAAAGGACTTTGGAGAAGGAACTATAAACAGATGTGTTAGATTTTAGCTGCTGGGAGGAGTTTAATAAAGAAGATTAAAGTTTTGTTCTCATTTTATTACTATGAAAATTAGACTGAAATTAAATCAAGCGTAAAGTCTGGAAACATTTTTTGAGTTTCCAGACTTTGAGAACAAACAGAAACTAAAGGATGATGTTGAAGGAATGCAGTGATTCCAGTTTGACTGGAAAGACTAAAAGGAGCTATAGAACTACAGACGACGGTTTAGAACCAGGAAATAAAAAAAACAAAAAAAACAAAAAAACAACAACAGTGAATTATTTTTGAATCTAGCAGAAAATAATTCACACTAAGCCAAATTATACATTTCTTCCAGTAGATTAGTCTTCAAACAGTACAAAGATGAAACTTTGTGCTGAAACCAGAAGTGAACATGTTCTCCAGACATCAGAGAGCAGAAACAAAGAGGAAAGTTCCTCAAGACAAAGTTCTGGTAGGAAACAAAGCAAACTTACAGTTTGTTCAGACGGTCCAAAGTGCTGAAGAACAAGATGTGAACCACTGAGACACAGGTGAGCTGCTACCTGGAAGGAGGCGGAGCTTCAGCTGTGATGGAGGCAGGACAGGTAGGTTAGTGGGAGGAGTTCAGATCTGACTGCCTTCTGGTTCTCAGACTCATCTCTGCTGTTCTGCTGAAGAACCTGGTGCTACCTAGAAAGCAGGTGATGTAAAAACTCAGTTTAAGTGTCTGCTAACAGTGAATTCAGAGAAACTCTGGTTCTTTTCTCCAGAAAGAGGGACCAGTCTGACTCTGAGGAACAGACTGAGAAGACAAGCTGCTCCCTGCAGGATCTCCATGAGAAACTCTGACGTTCTTCTGCTCAGCCTAGAACATCAGTCTGAATGTGTTCCTCACTATTAAACCAGATTCTTTGCTTCACTGTTGGACATTTTTCTGACCCACATGTGATGAGCTGTTATCCCCACATGTAGTCACTGTACTGAAATAATGTTAACCTGAATTATTTTAATCTGTGTTATGATTCATAAACACATAATCATGAATAAGTTCCATGTTTCTGCCTTGTTCTTGTTCTCAGATGTCCTGAAGGTTCCTCATCAGTGATGCAGAGAACTTCATGTCTACAGAGTGTTGATCAGTCAGAGAAATGATTGAAGTGAAACAGATCTTACCATCATGATGTGAGTTTGTGGAGTTAAAACCAGCGAGGCAGTTCTATTTCTCTGATCTCAGCAATAAAAACACTAATAATAGCAGAACTTTGTTTGCTATTGTTGACAGGCTGACCAACAGCTCACCAATCATCCCTCCTGATGGAGACCAGCACCATCTATCTCCACCTCTGAGAACCTGCTGATGTCTCCTGAGCCTCCACAATCATTACAGCATCTAAATGACTTTAACAAACTGAATTATGTCTTCTTGACCGAAACACAGCAGAAGAGAAAATCCACAACTTGCTGCCTGGATTTGTTCCCTCTGAGTTTCTAAAAGCAGTTTTTAGCTGTGATGCCCCTGAAATATTACAGATAGTAAATACTTCCCTCCAGTTAGTTTGTTTTCTAAAGGCTGAAAACTGCAGAGATCAAACCTCTGTTAGAGAAACCAACTCTAGATCCATGGATAATAAGTCCCTACAGGATCAGAACTAATCCACTGGTTCTGGAAAAGATCATTGAAAATGGTTGTGATGAACAAATGTATGACTTTCTGATGAAATGAATCTCTTCAGTGATTTCTAGTCAGGCTTCAGACCACAGCACAGAGACTGCACTGCTAAACGTTTACAATGATGCTCATCTTGACTGGAATGGCTCCAGAACTCCTCTGTTGGTTCTACTGGATCTCAGTTCTGCTGAACACAGTTCATCACAACATGTTGATGATCCAACTAGAACACTGGCTGGATTATCTGGTTCTGGGCTAAACTGGTTCACACCATATTTGGCAGACATGGATAACTTTGTGTCATTTGGTAAATAAATATAAATCTGGAGCAACAAAAATTAAACGTGGGGTTCCTCAAGGATCCATTTTCAGCCACTATTATTTCTCCTCCATCTGATGCCAACAGGTCAGATTCTAGAGTTCTCCAGCATCTCCTAACATCCATGCTGACTACATGTGACTTGTAATCTCCATGTTGCTGCTGAGCCTGGCTCACTGCACTCACTGAGTCAGTGTGTCCATAATATCAATGAGCGCATCAGTCACAATATGCTACAGCTTCATGCAGACAGAAAACATCATTTTTAGTCCAGAACTGTGAGCATCTAGATCAGTGGTCAGCTAGACTCTATGAAACATGAAGCTTTGACCACATTTCTGTTATTTTAGTCTCTCTGCACTGGCTGCCTGAACATTTTAGGATTCATTTTAAAATGCTTTTATCTGCTTCTAAAGCTCTAAATGGCCTTGCCACACATTAGCTGTCTGAACTAGTACATCCTGCACATCCTCTGTTCCCTCAGGTCACTGATCAGCTGATCCTGAGTCAGCCAAAGATGAAGCTGAAGCTCAGGGTGACTGAGCTTTAGCTGCAGCAGATCTAGAATTATGAAACAACCTTCCCTTGGACATCAGACATTTGATCTGAATCAACTCCATTTGATTTCTAAGCACAAAGAAAAAGCCTCTAACAGTTCTGTGTGTATTGATGGAAAATGGCTTTTAGTAAAAAGCTCCAAGTGTGGATCAGATTTCTGAGCTTCAGCAGCAACCAGAACTGTTGCTTAAAGCTGAAGTTAGAAGTCAGAGAAAAGCTGCAAAAGAAAATCAAAGCAGCGACTCAGACGTTCTTTCCTTCCATGAAGCTCATTGATTGTTGGCAACACATCACACACAGCACAGTAGAAACATGAAGCTTCTGCTTTTAAAAGCAACTCATGGCTTTCATCTTTTCAGCTTTTAGTGCAACACAAACATCTGGACTAAAACTGATCTGAGAGCAGCTTCTGGTTCCTGAACAACGGCTCTGGAACGTTGATTTCTGCACTTTTCCAGCATCTGGAACATTCCAGCTCCACAGTTCACATGTTAGCTTGCTGTCAATGTTGCTAGTAAACCTTTAGTACGTGTTCAGTGGACAATTTGGATTCAGCTTGACAGGAGAACACCTCCAGATGTTACTCAACACATTTCATTAAGATATGATGTGGAATTTCACATTTAAAGCTCATCAACATGTGACTTTACAATTCTATTGATCAAAACTGCTGAGCTTTACATTGCCACACTATGTACATACTAATTACACAGAAAATAAAACAAGGTCCAGAAAAAGCTGAACTAGAAACAGGTAAGTATAAAATGTTGAAATGATGAAGAACATTTCCATAGTTTGCTGCCACAGAACTTTGGTTCCAACAACACAATAGACGGTTCCAGCTGGATTCCCTCAGAGCTTTCAGGACATCTTCTTGTCAGCCTAGGCACGGCTCATGGAACCATCTGCCACACGTGTCCCTGGATCTGCACAACAACTTACAGAATATACACATTAGGGGACAAGGAGGTGGCTTTTGCTGGCTTCATGCTATCTTTTCATCGTCACATTTGGTTATTGAACAACTACAGAACGGGTCAAGCTATGTTCCAGAAAATGAGTTTTTATCAAATCAATAAATGATTAAAATCTGGGAGTCAGCCCCAGGTAAGATGGCCGCCACATCAGCTCAACTACTGGGAAGCTTAATGAAATGAACTCAAAGAGTTTCACATGTATTGTTTTCTAGATTTCTGTGGAGGTAAATGTTCTTCATCCAAACACTGACTTCTACAGCCAATCACTTTACTACCTTTGGAACACAGAGAAATGACTTTTAAAAGTCACAGCTGCTTCTTTGATGAAGTTATCTCAGTAATATGTTCATAGGAAACTCTCCTGAAGTAATCCCTGGGGATTTTCCCTCACCACATCACCATTATCATCATTATCTTTTTTACAGTGTATTCTAAATACTGATATATTTATAACAATGGCACATAAAACATGTGAACACAAATCGCTTCATTTCACATATTCCACTAAAACAGTACATCCCATAACATCCAATTAAAGGTAATATTATTATTTTTTCATTTTAAAACCCTTCATGATCTGCTTTCCCTCAATGACTGTTAGACCTGTATTTTTACTTTATGCTCTAAAACTAAGTCAGTTCACAGATTCACAACGTTCTGAATAAGCATTGTTACTGAGGTACAGGTATACAAATGACTAAATAATTACAAATGCTAATGCGAGTGAGCAATCAGGCCTTCATCTGACTTAGTAGCTGACTAAGCTGGCATTTAGTTACCTGCAGACAATCTGAAAGCCGTCTACTGTTTTCATGTTGCAGATCCTGCTGAGGATTAGCTGAATATAGCATGATCACACGTCCATTATGACGCCATGAAATGCTCCACATGCTGAGGATTCAGTTACTAAACGGCAGAAAATCAGCACCAAACAATACATTTACTCAGCCAGTTTGTAACTGGAGGCTCTGGCTGCTTTTACCATAGAACACAAGGAGCAGTTGTTCCATGAATCAAAGTCTACAATGGCAGAAAATAGGTAACATCACCTTTATGGTTCCATGTGTTCCATCCACTAAGATCAGCTCCATGTTCAGAGGTCACACTACCACATCTTCATAGAAAACAAGCTTCCATCCTTTTCTTCTGCTGCTATGTGTTAAACTACAGGATCATTGTTATCTGTCAACATCCAGATCATATTTACAATGAAGCAATGCAGTTTGCAGACAATCCCAATGAAGTGTGACAGAGTTTGTGAAAACCAAATGATCTGCTGAAGCTAGATGTGGCCAGCAAGGCAACAGGGATGCAGCTACGCTGTTTTTCTCTGCCCACATCATCCAACCTATTGCTGGGACATTTACAGTAAAGCTTAACACTTCAGGGCCAACCTAAAAACCTGCCTTTGTTACACATGCAGAGAATCTTTATTACTACATATAGACCAACATTTTAAGCTCTGCTCATTTTGAAGAAGATTCTTGACATTCTTTGGAAGAGTTAAATGTGACAGTGATGTGTGTTTGAAATGTGAAATAAATGCAGTTTATGTAAATAGTAAATGGTTTCATATTTATGAAGGTGTGCTGTGAATCCTTGAATAAATAGCTTTTTACCTCTTGGTGCAGCTTTTAAATTCTTTTTTGTCTGGGCCATCTTTTCAACTACCTTAGTGATTTCAACCAGATGTTGACAGTGAACACCTCATGCGTATACGGAGCTCTAGAATGATTCCAGTTGCTTTATGTCGTTGCCGTTGCTCTCTCTAGCTGCCCTTTTGTCTTCTAATGCTCCAGTTTAGTTCAACTCTGGCTAGATTTCACCGTGTTAACTCCAAACTTGTTGCAGTCCGCCCTCATCATTCTTCCTTCAGCCAAGATGCGGCTGACACTCATGTTTGTGTGGAAGCAGAATAATAATCAAATAATAAGAAGAAGCTGCTGCATATGTCTCTATGCTTGCATCCAAAGCCTTGAGTGAAGGCGTATCATGAAGGGGAGAAGTTGCCAGGTTCCATATTTCATAAACTGTTTCTGTTGGGACTCAACTGGATGGCGTAATGCCCAAAGCTTCTGACCACAGATGTGCTTAATGCCACAATTTCTGCCATGCAGTGAGAGGCGTTTTAGTACCAAATGTTTCCCTCCTACATGCACTCTGGACTGGAAACACTGAGAGCTACTTTTTAGGATCTGATTGAATGTGACTTTGTAAAGAGCCTTGAGATGACGTGTTGTGAACTGGCGCTATAGAAATAAAATCTAATTGAAGTGAAAACATTTTAGTGTGGTTATTGTGGAGCATTACCTGGTCACTGCTTGTTCCACAGGCTAAAAAACATTCTTTGGGGATTTAACAGGACATGAAGTTTCTTTTTCTTTGTCTCTATGTAACTATAAATGTCATCAAATAGTCGGCTTTTATCACTTCCATGCGTTTCATATTCCACATGACATAAATGTCTTAATGTGGGCGTGGCCAGCAGATTTTGTAGCATCTCCCTAAACAGAGCTTAGACACTGAAACAAGGTTTACCACTTTGCAATATACTCTAGTTGCATATTCTATATATTAGCTCTACATGGCAATATTTAGCCCTAAAATCCCTGCCTGGTCCTCCTGATGCCGTCAGTATTTGTTCACCCAGAGCAACTCTTTCCTTTTCCAGGTTCTTTTTGATGTAGAAAAGCTGATGGCTGGAATATTTGGAAAAGCTTTCCTCACTTCCCTTGTGATCTAAAAAAAGCAGAATATTAATTTTGTATTCTTTGTAATATTCAATAGTTTGTTTCTGTTGTAGTTCCATATTTCTGCCAGCAGGGAGCGTATTCACAACTACAAGCTCTACGCGCTTCTTCTTTTGTCTTTTTTCTCTTTGCGCTGATGCCGTTACTGCAGTTTAGAGAGAGTTAGAACAGGAGGCGTCAATATAACTAGTTACTAAGTAAATACTGATTAAAACTGTGTTATATCTTGAGTTATTGATCCTAGGAGATTATCTGCACCTGCCAGGAGGGTTTCTGGTTGCGGGACATCACCGTGTTGTTGTGTTTTGTCGAGTGAAAACTGCGGTGAGTAATGATGATTAGCGCTTAGCATAGCATGCTAACTACTGCTGATTCTGGCTGATTGCTCACTGATTTCATGGAGAAAGTATCTTTGTTATATTGTTATGCTTGGAGACGATGTTTAAAACCAGCTGGAGACAGATGAAGGTATATGAGTGAATTGAGGATGTAAAAAATTGTGTTTTGTGTAAATTATCTGTGTTAATTGAGCTATTGCTGCATGTGATTTGCACTATTACTATATGCCAACTAATGCTATATAGTTAAGAGAGCTGGTTTTATGAGCTAAAACAAGCAACAGTGTGCTTTTGAGTTATTGAGAGACAGTAATTTAATGAATGATTATCAAACATGATTGAAATGTGATTTAAAATAATTCATATACACCATTTTGTGTGTGTGGGCTGTTTAAAAATTAATTTTATAGCTCTATGTGATACTTTGTCAATTTGAATGGTTCACGTTCATTGATTTAAGATTAAAAAGAGGATAAATACTGTACAGTTGATTTGGGTAAATGTATAAAAAGAGAAAGACTTTAATGTAAAAGCTGCTGCTCTATACAGGTTGTTTTTTTTGTATGAGTCGGTTTTGATCACTGATCTCTATTATACACTGGAGTGCTAATAGCCGCTGTTAGAACGAGTCGCTGTGAAGCCACCAGCCGCCATATTGGTACTCCCTATTTTCCTCCAGTAACTAGGCAATATGTGCGCTACAGCATCAAATAACGAGGATTTTCTCATGTTCAGGGGGGGTTAAAACTTTTAAAATGTCAAATGCCAAATACTTTTATGTTATGTTCTAAAACTATGAAGTACTGAGAAAATCATGTGCTGAAATATTTTGCATTTTATTTATTTAATTATATATATATATATATATAACATTTATAAAAATATAAATAACAATACAGAAATATATATATATATATATATATATATATATATATATATATATATATATATATATATATATATATATAATATGAATAACATGTAAAGTATTTCAGCACCTCATTTCCTAGTAGCTGGTAGTGTTAGTACATCCACTGACTGTAGAATTATCTGTGAAACGTTTTCACGCAGCCAGAAAACTGCTTGTTGTTTCAACCAAATCCTGTGGGATTCTGTGAGAGTAGGGAGTAGCAAGATGGCGGCCAGTGACTTCAGTTTTTAGGGCCAATCATCAATCCAGTGTATAATAGAGCTCAGTGAGCACCGAGCAGTTGTGGGCTGATTACTATCTTTCACGTTGTGTTTCAGACGAGATTTGTTCGTAAATATTGGTTAATTGGGAAAACAATAATTGTCTTTTTGCCTTATTTAACTGAGGTGTAAATGATTGTACGCTAAAGTTATGAAAATGTTTTTATTTTAGCTTGCAGCAAGAGTGACTGATTTGTAATGTTTGTTGCTAATCCAAAGCCTGGTATGTTACAGTTTACGATGGCTAAAGCGATGGCAGAGGTCAGAGGTCACTCTTCAATAAACTAAAGAGAGAAAGAAGTTTGGTTATTGGAGCGTCGTTATCTGGCTGTCTAGCTGCTGAAAAAATAAATAAATCAGGAAAACTCAGGGTGAGGACAGCACAGCTGCTTTAACTGTTTTTTTTCTCCACTCTTGGTCTCTTCAGATTGTAGCCGGGGCTGCTGTCCAGGAAGTAGGGCGCTGTGCGCTGGTTCTCTTGCCCATATATGGAAGAGGCGGTGACAGAGCACACCTGGTTGGGGTGAGACAGGTAATGAGCGTCTACATTTAAAAGCAGGTAGATCTCTGAGGAGGATCCATCCTGTTCTGATTTTCTGCAGAGGCAGCGCATTTCTAGAGCGACGTCCGGAGCACCGTGGATCGGTTTTACTGCAGAGAAGGTAAAGGCAGTAGATCATCACCTGGCTGCTGGGGACGCTGATCTAGTTTAGATCTCTTTAGTCTGCAGGTTGACCTGCTACTGTTTTAGCTACTGGTTCAGTTATTGGTTTGGCTGCTGGTTTAACTACTGTTTTAGGGTTTTATTCCTAGTTTAGTAAGGCAGGGAGAGTTTTTATTTAGTCTCCTGGCCCGGTTTTAACCCACAGGAGGACCTATGCTGTCCCTGGGTCCTGTGCTGGTTTTATTTAGATTAGTTTAAGGAGACTAGTGGGAGGAGAGATTTTCTGTTGTGTTGTATTCACCAGGGTTTGTGGAGTGAGTGTTTTTGTTGGGAGGCACTAAGGTGTATTCTGTTTGTTTTCTTTAGTAGTTCTCCCCCAATACAGTCTAATTAATTTAATTGGGTTTTTAATTATTCTCTCAGCTCTCAGGATTCCAGACCAGCATAGTTTCTACTTTTAAAGCAATTTCTTTTTGGTGCAGTGAAATTGATCTTTGTTCCTCGGAAACGGTAAACTTAATAAATTCTATTTAATCTACATCCGTGCCTCTGTTAGTCCCTACGAAATCTTCTGTGATCTGGTACCAGATGGTTGGAGGCTTAGAAACCGTACCTGAGGTCACAAGAGCATTAATAAATGTCACTACATTGAAAAATAAAATGTTACTGTGAGTAGTTTAGTGCTAAAAATCACATTTCTTAATGGAACAAATTTAGTTTTAATAAAAGCTCCATTATTAAATGTGTTTATGGGGATTATCTGTATTTATGGGGCTGCAGGTTCTGGTCCTGCTGGGCTCCAAGTCTGAGCTTCTGCTGCAGCCACAGCATCTTCTCCATCCGCATCCTGAGAGTGGAGGACGGCGAGCCGCCACCAGTCCACGCCGTCAGCGCGTGAGTAGCCGGCGCCACCTCAGCGTCTCTGAGCGTCTGCTGTGCTAACGGTGTTAACGTCCCGCAGGTTGTGTCTGTGCCACCTGGCAGGCTCTGAGCGCAGCTCCAGGACCCAGAACAAAGGAGAGGACCTGAAGGAAGCTGGAAACATCCATGCCTCGCTGCTCATTCTGGGCAAATGCATCAAGGCTCTGCAGCACAACCAGCACACCAGGTAGGACCTTCATGGTTCTGGGAACCAGTTCTGGTCCTGGAGCGTCCTGAGTGACCCGCTGTCTGCTGCCTCCAGGCTCCTGCAGCACGTCCCATTAAGGGAGAGCAAGCTGACCCACTACCTGCAGGGCTTCTTCTGCAGCAGCAGCAAGGCCTGCATGGTGGTCAACGTCAGCCAGTGTGCCTCCATGTACCACGAGACCCTCAACGTCCTCAAGTTGTTGAGCCTTAAGTTTTGATATCCAATTAGAACATCAGTTCACTCCCAAACATTTAGCACTGCTGTCTTTGTAAAATGAACTGAGCAGCAATCTAATCACAACGGGGAAACAGCCATTATGTTTTTGACTCAGACGATTCATCAGCCTACCTTCCCTAAGATCACCGCTGCATGACTGAAGAACTTCCCCTGGAGCCGCAGCACCAGAGCGCTCTGAGGTCTCGGTAGAGCCGCTTGATGTAGTCAGGATCCAGCAGAGTGAACGCTGGACTTGCTTTGGCTTGAACGCACATCAGCCTCCATGAATACCAGGTCATCCATGTTGCTGTTCATTAACACCGTGCTAACTTTTCCACTGTGGAGGCTCGCCTTGGTACATTCACATAGCAGAGCCGTCTGCACCAAGTGACGACCCAAGATGGTTTAAAATGTCCTGGTAAGTTCTAAGAGGCCACTTCTTCATGTCATCCTCTCAGTCATGAATAGTTTAAGGCTGCGGCGCTGACCTGCCACTTCCATCGCTCTGCAATTATTGGAAATGTTGCTGCAACAGTTTATCATTTCAGTCAAGCTAATGTTATTTGGCCGAGGGAAGCGCTGAAACGGAAGTGGAGCACAAAAAAAAACAGAAGTTGGACCCAGAGTTACTTCCTTGTTCAAAAATAAGGTGGATAGAACAGAGAGAAATGTGAAAGGTAGTTTGTTGGCTTTGTTTCAGGTGGAGGTTGTGATCTCCAGGCTCCTCCCCGTCGTTCCTCCTGCTTCCTGCAGCAGGAAGACGCTGCAGAGCAGCAGCAGCTCCCTGACCGGCTGGGAAGCCAGTCTGGAAGACCTTCAGGTGGGAAGGAGTCGCCTTTAGCCGTGTAGCTGCTGACGTCTCAGTCACCCCTGATATCTAAAACATCCGTCCAGCAGGGTGAAGACCAAGACTCCAGTCTGATGGAGGACAGCATGGAGGAGACGGCTGACAAGGTGAAGAAGTCGTCATTAATAAGAGGCTTCACCAGGTCAGTGGTTTTAGCTGCTCCACATTTCTCCTGACATGAATCCACCTGCTGGGTTTCCTGCTGGAGGCGGCGCCACGTTTACCTTCATTCTGACGTCAGAACCGCAGCTTCGTCCCTCCTCCTCTTCATCAGCTGCTGCTGCAGATTTCTAGCCTCGTGAGACCATCCTGATCTCGCGAGCTTTCAAGGTTTCACCTCGCAGATCAGTCTGGCTACTCTCCGTTAAAGAAAATTTGGAGCCGTTCACCAAACGAACGTCCAATCAGCGTTGGCTTTGAGGCGGGTTGAGGTGTGACGCAACGAGAAGCGCGACAGTTCAGTCTAAAGAACATGGCGGCTTCAGCCGATGAAACTAGCGTTAGCGTGGCTATCGAGCAAGTTTTATTGGAATTACAGAGTATTTCTTTGCTGAGCTAACGAGCCTTTGCCTGCAGCAGCAAGAGTAGCTTGGCTTGTGGTTGTGTTTTCGTCGTCGCTCTGTTACGTGTGACGACGAATCTGATTGGTTTATTTGGCCCGTCTATCACCAACATAGGCCAATCAGCTAACCAGTATTTTCGCCCCTTCCCAAAATTACTTCAACGGAAGGTTTCCAGATGGATATGCGGAGCAAATCTATCTGGCGGAGTCAGGTAAGCAGATTTCTGCAGGAAACCAAGCAGCTTGTGGTCGGGTCTGCATGTCCAGGTCTCAGCCTCTGATATCTTATTTACGTAGTTATAATAATAATAATAATAATAATGATGAGAACAAATCCTATTTAAACTCCATCCCAGTTTTCTCTGGTGATGGATTAAAGCTCCAAACGCAGCTTTGATGTTTGATTCTGTTGCTGCTCGGTTGGAGAAAACAGGAAGAACGATCGTTTTAGTTTAAAATCAAGTTTGACTGTCAAAATAATTTATTGTTTAAAGGAAGCGGTCCGATAAAAGCCCGTCTCTAGTTCCTAGGCTGGGCTTTTCCTGCTGGACCCGATGGATGGAAAGAGATTTTGGACCCGACCTTGAACCTTGACCTTTGGCCTCAGACTTCCCTGACCTGATGAGACCGTCAGAGAGCAGTTCTGATTCGCTGTCAGTGAAGCTCTGTAAACATATTGACTTGATCTACTTTAGTCCTCTTTCTATTAAATACTGACGTAAATCTATCTGCAGCCAGTTGAGTTTCCTCTTTCTCTGCCGGACTTGATCCACCAGACAAACTGTTTCTGTCTCCTGACATCAACAGATATTTAAAAAATTCAAATCCATACTTAGAGTCTTTCTCTAATGTCTTGCTAATAGATGCATATTTCTTTCTATGTCGACCATGCAGACGAATCACCATGGAATAGTTTCAACAGTGAACTTTACCCATCATCACCTGTGGGTGGAGCTAATGAGGTTCTTAAATTTATCTTTAGAACGCTGTCCACACCTAGTTTCTTTCACCAACCAGTACCTCAATAACTTCTTTGGTGCAATGGTCAATGATACTTCTGATCATTGGAAGGATCGAAAAACATTATTTGCTCATCAACTTCTTCAGCACATTTGTCTTTGAAAATAAATTCAGTTATTAGAGCTAGTTATGCACTTTAGAGATTAAACGTCATCGCTGAGTTATTAAAAGTGTTCCTCATTTACTCTATTAAGCAGCAGCTCAGAAGTCTGGCTGTTTTAGTAGCTGCACTACTGATGTCCACTCAGTGGGACTGATCAGCTTCACAGTTCAACTAGTTTAGTTTTAAAATTACATTTTCCTTTTTTACCAAACTGTATCCATACTGTG
Organism: Fundulus heteroclitus; assembly: GCF_011125445.2. NCBI lineage: Eukaryota > Metazoa > Chordata > Actinopteri > Cyprinodontiformes > Fundulidae > Fundulus > Fundulus heteroclitus. Next base: position 2,229,659 of record NW_023396846.1, on the reverse strand, counting down.
TCACTGAATACTGACACCTGCTGGACATTAAAAATCACTACAGGCAACCTAGTTGACAGAGTTAACTGACACTGATTTGATGACCTATTATACACTAATATAATTTAATTTATTGTATGGTGCATTGTACTATTTCATATTTTCATTTCAATTTAAAAGATCATTGATATTTTAGATACAGTCAAATAATGTGAACCTGTATCATAATGTAATAACCTCTAAGTAAACATGTTGTGAATGAGGATGCTTGTGGACTGGCATTTTTTCTTTACAGATTTTTTTTTTTCAAAAAAATTTGTTCCAATATTTTGAAATTCAGTCTATTACACTTTTTTGAGATCACTGCAGAGAAATTTTAAGGACTGTCGGAAGAGGTTTGGATAAACTGTCTTTAGTTTTTCCAGTATATAATAGGAGTCTGGGATCTAGGATGGGATGTTTCCAAAGGTTATCTAAAAAAAAACACCAACAAAACCAAATTGTCATTTTAGTACATGATTTACAAACAACAAAGAAATAATGCTCAATATCATGCCTGAAGTGGGGCAGACAGCTGTTGTGAAGATGTTCCTGGCTGGGGCTCATTTGTGCTTCCAGTTATTGAGGCACATTCTGTCCGCAGTCTGCAGAGGGCCTCATTGCGCTTAGAGGAACTGAGGAACCCAAGTGATTTAAATCTGGGGTCAACACACCTAATGACTCCAGGTTTGAAGCAGTGTCTGTAACTCCAAGCTTCAGGTGTTCATGTAGGTGTCGTGCTGTGTCAGTGTGTGAGGTTGAAGCATTACGCTCAAGTGCCATATAGAGCATTTTCATCATTGGGATGACCTTTGACCCTGACACTCGCCTCTCTGCAGACAACTCCACTGTAGCTTGATGGAAAGGAGCAAGCACAAGAAGTGTTTCTCCTATGATGGTAAACTCATCAGCTGTAAGTGGAGTCAAATCTGTTTTTAGAGTGGCCAGAGATACCCACACTGCTTCCTTCTCATCATGCAGCCTTGGCAGCATTTCATACGTGCTGTTCCAGCGTGTTGGCACCTCATTGATAAGTTTCAGGGTTGGTCGCCCCATCTGTTGCTGCTCTTGAGCAAGCTTCTCCTTGGCTGTAGTGCTTGATCTGAAGTATGTGACAACGTGCCTGGCTTTGTGTCTGATGGATGTAAGAGTTGGGATCTGATCACATGATTTTCTAACTAATAAATTGAGACTATGTGCAATCCAAATTTAGTGCCGAATTTGGAGCTGTCTAGCGCATGCAATCATGTTTGGTGCTGCGTCGGTCACAAGACACTTTACTTTCTTTGTTATGGCCCAGTCCTCCATCATGGCCCTTTTTACTTTGGCCAAATTGTCAGCAGTGTGACTTTGTGGAAAGTATTGCACACCCAACACAGATGTACACAGCTGCAAATTTTCATTAATGTAGTGACAGGTTAGAGCTAAGTAAGCCTCCATGTTCACAGCGGTTATACTCACTGCCACAGCTTGCTGTACTTCCATTTTCACTCGTTCCCGTTCCTCCTCGTACTTTTTGCCCAACATTTGTTTGATGGTCTGAAAACTACACCAAGTCAAACCAGAAGAAAATCAATATATTTAAAATAAATTTGATAAATAAACTACCACTTTAGATAATTTCCACACAAACCTTTCTGGTTGGCAAAACATATGAGGGCTCAAGGAGCTGAACCAGCTCCCTGAACCCTTCATTCTCCACAACGGTGAGCGGCTGGCAGTCCTTCACAATGAAATCAAGCACAGCCTCATCTAGCATCTGCTTCCTAGAAGCTTGATGGTTAAAATTGAGAAAGTATAAATTAATCAGAATTATCAATAAAACAAAGTCAGTAAGTTGTAAAATACCTGTATACCTGAGTTTATCATGGGTGTATCATGGATTTCGTTCTCATGCTTGGTCCTCAGCATTGAGGAGGTGCTGTTATTCAAATATGCAAGCTCTGTTGAGCAATTGCGACATTTAACCTGCAGAAAATAACACGAACAGTAAACTAAAGGTCACTTTGAAATTAATTTCTATTCAGAAAATCAAGTGGAAACTCAGAGGAACAGGATGAAACAAGGAAATTAAAACAAATACCTTATTTTCCGAAATGACATCAAAGTGGTCCCACACAGCAGAAACCTTTCTTTTTGGTTGAGGAAGTTCCATAATTTTTGATGAGTTGTATATTCGCAAAACACGCAAGATTGTTTTGGGAGATGCATCCCGTTGACAGATGCACTTCCTTATAAACACAGTTTGGCTCATCAATCAGTTCGAAACAGTGCCTGTATCGGTCACGTGACTTTTCCGTAGAGACACACACATCGACACGGGTTTCGCTCTATGAGACCGACGCATCAGTGTTGCCCGACCCATCACTAGTATTCACCCTGCCTTGCTGTAATCCTGCTGTGACTCTGACCAGCAAGGTTCCCTCTCTGCCGTGTTTCTGGTCCTGCTTGCCAGCTCCTGCACACAACAACACCTCTGCTCCAGTTCAGTTCTGCATCTCTGGTTCCACATACCATTATTCATGTTTCTTACAATAAACTCTCTATTTTAGCTCTGTGTGTGCGCGCTCTGTCTTCATGATTTGTTCATCCAAGAACAAATCATGACAGAGTTTTATTGAAATATTAAAATTGATCAGAGGAACAGAAGAGAATGAGCAGCAAATGAATCAAACACAGAAGAAGAAAATCTGTTTATTTCACATTAAAACACATGAAGTAGAACTGCAGCAAATACACAAAAGGAAGATTTAACATGTGAATCTAAAAAGTGTTTAGAAAAATAGGAGCCGACAGAAACAGATAATGTCCAGAGATTGAGAAAAACTGGCCAACATTTCAATGAAATCTGACTGATGAATGAAAGTAAAAAACCAAGAGAGAAAGTCAACATGCTGATATTCAGAATGAAGCTTTGACTGGAAACAGGCAGAAAAACAACATGTGGATCCTGGAATAATCCCAGCTTCCATCTTTAAAGGACTGGAAGAGGAAGAAGTTTCCAAGGAATCATTTAGAAGAGTTTCACAAAGAAACAGATTGAATCCATGAATGTGAAAACGTGTTTCTGAGTGAAAGAGACAGACATGAACAGACTGAACTATCTGTTCAACAGGGAGAGGCTTTCTCTGACAGGAGGAGACTCTTTAGACTCAATCAGCACAGAAACACTGAGGAACCAGAACTGGACCTCCAGAACCCAAAGCCAGGAAGCAGAGGTTCAGTGAATGTGGTGTTGAAGGTGTGGAGGTGGATCAGTGAGTCAGAGGAGACTCTGTAGAAGGACAGAATACCAGCAGGACAGTCCACATACACTGCTACTCTGTTGGAGACGGAGGAGGAGGAGATAGATGTTTTTCTGTTATTGTGATAAACATGGTAACCATCAACATCAGAGCAGCTCAGACACCAGGACTGATCATTAAATCCAAACCAACACTCTCTACTGTCTCCTTTCCTCCTGATTCTTCTGTAACTCACTGATATATAAACATCTCCTCTCCACTCGACCTCCCAGTAACATCGACCAGTCAGACCAGTTCTACACAGCAGCTGAGGAACATGATCATCACCTAATCTGCTTGGATGAACTGTTTTAAATGGAAGATTCTTATAATGAACATCAAATCTGTCTGGATGACCAGGATATGACTGAAGCTCCTCCACAAATGTCACCTTCCTGCTGTCTTCAGACAGTTTGAGTTTTCTGCTCACTGTGTTTGTGTCGATTGTGAGTTGACAGGAATCTGATGGAGAGAACAAAGACAATCCAGCTGCAGTTATTGATCATTTATTGACACTTTGATGATGACTCCTGAATGAGTGATGGACAGTTTGAAGATGGTTGAATGTGAGCTGCTTTGTTGTCATGAATCAAATGAAAAACACACTTACACTTCCTCAGACCTGGTGTCAACCATCGGACTCCAGCAGGCTCCACCCTGAAAGGAGGAGGGGGGTCAGACCATCAGTCTCTTTCAGCAGCAAACATGGACATTACATGTCTCTCAGACACACATTGTCCTCCACTGAGAAAAGACCAGTCCAACATTTGGACACGTCCACTTGTTGTAAAAATCCAGAGAAAGAAAGAAGAGCTGAGAGCAGACAGACACCTGGGCTCTGATGATGATGATGATGATGATGATGATGATGATGAAACATTACAACCTGCAGTGGATGTAGTGAGGACAGTTGGTGGCGCTGTAGCACAACTCATTTGTCCAAACAGAGGAAAAGCTCCAACAGATAGGAGAAAGGAAATCCCTCAGTAACAACCTAAAGAAACAGCCTGAAGCCTAAAAGGACATCAGGAAACTAAGTCAACATTTCTGGAAGCTCCAACTGATTTAATAATCAGCATTAAAATACAATCAATCTAAACACTAACACCAACTCTGGATCCCTGTTCCATCCACACTCCCACACACAGATGGAGGAATGAAAGACTAAAGAGCCCTGTGGAAATCTGCTGTGGCCACACTGGAAGATCCAGAAATACAAACATTAAAAAGGAGAAGCTGCATCACATTCAACAAAGAGTTCACCAAGAATCGAAGATCTGATCTCTGAGCTCAGACTCACAAACCAGGGAGAGGCTTCCATCATCACAGACCTCCGACAAACACCTCCAACCTTTCAGCTCTTCCTCTACCAATCAGCACCACCAGGTGGCGCTGCTCACATTTACAATGAGACCAAGAAGAAGATGCAGCTTCCTGAATCCAGCAGCTGCAGTAATGGCTTGTGAAAGTGTCCAAGGAGCCTCTGGAACAAGGCCCCCAGCAGATAAAACAGTCCAGAGAGTCTTTGTTTGCATCTTTCCACACAGATTTCCAACGTGCTTTGAGAGGGAAATGAAGTCCCGTTCTACTGATGATGACACGCTCTGATATCACAGATCAGGAGCTGCTGGACTTCTACATTTCCAGCATGGAGGACAAAAAGATCTCAGCTCTGATGAGGAGCTCGCCTACCTTCAAACTGATTTAGGCTCAGAGAAATATTTCCAGATGAAGTCAGGCTAAAATGTTGGATTGTCACGCTGCTGCAAGCAGACAGACCAAGAAGAAAGCTTCAAGTTCTTCTCCTGTTCAGCTCTACGTTCCTGTCAGAGACTTTAGCTCCTCATGAGGAGAACAACTAAAGCCTGGAACAGACTGTCACAAACATCCTGACATCTCCTCCCTGAACAAAGGTCTGCAGCATCAAGGTGACTCTTAGCTTCATCTATAGAAAGATCTTCTCTAAAGGGGGCGGAGCCTGGATTGGAGGTCCAAGTAGGAGCTTCCAGGAACAAACCTTGGGAACCTCTGGAGTAGCACATGTCTCTGAGATTACTGCTTTAATCAGTGGATTCATTGATAGAAGACATGAAGACTAAAATATCTGAGAGCTGCAGCTACAATTTCTAGAGATATGCTGGAACATCAGTTAGAAGTGAAGAATTTCATCATTTCAGATCCAATCTGTTCATCTTCCATAGAAACAACTGAATTATTGAGCTGAACTGGTTCTGAAGGTCTGGATGGTAAAAACCTCCATTGTTTTATGTCTCATTAGTTTTCAGAAAGAGTTGAATTGTTGCTGCATGAATGAAATCCATCATGACTTGGATCATGAATAATGGAGATACGCTCTGGCTTCATATTGAGCAGAGCTCAGGTACCTACCCCTGCACATCCTGCTGGTTCTAGACTATCAGTTTAAGGAAACAACAGAACGGACAAGCAGAACACTTCAACTATGGACCAAGATCCAGAAAACGTTGGAACATCAACCTCCATCTCTCCCTGTCATCTACGGTATACATGAAGTCCTTTGCTCCAAATAACCTGGATATTAGTTTAAAATGGGCAGAATATAAACTTCATTACATTTATCAACTATTTGCTAACGGCCAGTTTAAAACATTTAAAGGACTTAAAAGTGAAGATAAACTGCCAACACTGATCATTTTAGATGCTCTCAGCTCAGATCCTCCCTGATGTCACACCAGGAGTAAAATCAGAGCTCCATCTCCCATTGAGAAGCTCTGATTGATGTCCAGGTAGGAAGAGCAGCAAAGAAATATCTTGGATCTTCTACAGGATTTTTTGGTCCATGAAGCAGCAGAACTATAGAGCAATTCAGCAGAGATGGGAGGAAGAACCGGGCCCAGTTTGTTCTGAAGACGACTGGGAGACAATCTGCACTGAAGCTCATCAGACTACAAATTCAGACACATAGAGGGAGTTTAAGTGGAGAATAAGGAGGAGGTTCTACAGAACTCCAGGAATTACAGCAAAGATGGACCTAAATAACCCATCTTATGTTGGAGAACCTGCAGAACCCACATAAGGCAAGGCAAGGCAAGGCAAATTTATTTATATAGCACAATTCAGTACAAGACAATACAAAGTGCTTTACATGATTAAGATATAGCAAAATAATAAAATGTAGATAGAAAATAGAATAAAAGCAAGTAGGGATAGAATGTAGTAACAAAAAAGAACATTAAAAACAGTAAAACTGTTTAACTAGAACAGTCAAAGGCAATTTTAAACAGATGTGTTTTTAATCTTGATTTAAAAGAACTTAGACTTTCCGCACTTTTACAGTTTTCTGGAAGTTTGTTCCAGATAAGCGGAGCATAGGAACTAAATGCTGCTTCTCCATGTCTGGTTCTGGTTCTGCAGAGCAGGCTGGAGCCAGAAGACCTGAGTGGTCTGGAGGGTTGATACGCTGATAACAAGTCTGTGATGTATTTAGGTGCTAAGCCATTTAGGGATTTATAAACTAACAGAAGTATTTTAAAGTCTATTCTCTGAGATACAGGGAGCCAGTGTAAGGACTTTAGAACTGGGGTGATGTGCTCTACTTTCTTAGTCTTAGTGAGGACCTTAGCAGATCACAGCCATGTGTTCTGGTTCTGAGCCAAGCTGGATGGGTTCTGGTTGTAGCCCTTTAATCCTCACAAATGAAGTGAGTGGGCTCTGGGTTCTATCAATCTCTTCAATGTTTCCTTCAAAGTATTATCTGGGATCTCTGCACGGTATCAGGTTTTAGCTCTAAACACTGAACACTGGAAAAATGAGGCACAGACTAAATCACCACTTGACACAAGGTAGAAAGCAGGGCTGTCCAACCTACGGCCCGCGGGCCAACTGTGGCCCTCGGTCCACTTTTTATTGGCCCGTAGCAAATTCTGAAAATATAACAATATGGCCGTACAAGAAGCTTGAGCTCAGCTCTGCTGCACTTCTCAGATTCACCACTAGATGGAGCCACAGAAACTGTCACCATAACTGGAGCTAGAGGACTGTAGCACGGATAATTTCAGGCTTTCCTGTCTGATGTGGATGCTGAATACGGGGATGTACTCTACCACTCTGATGTGCGCTGGGCGGCTCTGTGCTGCAGCGCTCTGATTGGCTGAGATCAGAAAGGGAGCAGGTTTTAAAAGAGAAGGGCCGACCTCTTCATGAACTAAGTGACCCTCTGTGGCTGGCAGACCTGGCATCTTTAGTTGATCTTACACATCGTCTGAATACACTGAACAAGAAGCTACAAGGCAAAGAACAGCTGGTGCCACAACTGTATGCACACCTGAAAGCCTTCTGGGTAAAGCTCCGCCTCTTTGAGACACAACTACGAGGCTTTAATGCTGCACACTTCCCTGCTCTGTCTGAAATCACGTCTGCTTTTCCAAAGGCCGACCTTTCTGCTAAAAAGGAGAAATATGTGTCTGTGATTGCATCTCTGCTGACAGAATTCAACCAGAGTGTCCAAGACTTTTCTGTCACTGAAAAACAAATCCAGCTGTTCTCCACCTCCTTCCTGGTGGATGCAGAAGAAGTGGAAGAGAGTCTGCAGTTAGAACTGATTGAAATGCAATGTGATGATTCTCTGCAGAGTCAACATCAGCTTCTCTCCCTCCCTGAATTCTTTCAGAGTTTGGATAATGCCAAGTTTCCTCTGATGAGACGCCACGCAGAAACAATGATGAGCCTGTTGGGCTCAACATCCATATGTGAACAAAGATTTTCTCTGTTAAATCAGAACAAAAGCAGACTGAGAAGCAGAATGACTGACAGCATCTCTGTGAAGTCCTTCGTGTCTCAACCACCAAACTTTCTGCTGACATGTCAGCCATCCTTCAATCAAAGGACAGCATCACTGCTCCCACTGACTGCAATGTTCTTCACATTAATAGCTGACTTAGAAATACACACAGTATTCATGTGGCAATATGGCACCTCTAGTGTGGCCCTTTGGTTAGTTTTCTGGATTTGGCCCTCACTAAAAAAGTTTGGACACCCCTGGTATAAAGTGTTAATGTTCCCCCTTTTATTTAGGAAAATAAAAAAGGTGAATAAAATAAATCTACTTTAGGACCTTTAAATGAAATAAAGACAGGTAACAAATGCTTCTCTGCATAAAACACTAAAATAAAAACACTCAGGGTGTCAATCTAAAATCACAGTTCAATAATATTTGCTTAAATGCTGATTAATTAAAGCTAAAGCCAGCAAACACCAAGCTAACCCTACGTTGCAGGCCTGTTTCCATGTTTGTGAATATGGAGACCAAACTCAGTGGTCGCTTCACTCAAAGAGCAAATAATAAACTAAAAAGGTTCCTTGTGCCAGATGAATAATAATCCTAACAGAAACGCTCTGCTCCGTTTAGTCCTCCTCTCCTGTGGAAAAAACTCAGCTCCCACAGTCACGGCTCTGACTCCAATACTAGGCCACCTGCTTTATAAGTTTGTTTTTATTAATTCTGCATTATTTTAACTACATGCGCTGTATTTCTGTGCCTCAACGCTCTTACTGCTCCTCTCTCCTCCATTCCCTCAGACTCAGGTGCTTTTATCAGCGGCCAGCCTTCAAAACGTGAATCACTACGTTTAATGTCCTTCCACTCGTACCAAAATGTCCCAATTAAAGTCAATAGGAGAGTCAGTAGCTGTGTTTCATGCCATTTTGTTTTTAACGACACAGAACCAGCGGTGCTTCAATGGAGTGCTGCCTTGCTCTTTAATTCAGGTGAGCATAATTACGTTAAATGTAATTTAGGTGTGGACTTTTAAGGGTCATTTTAAGGAACTTGTAACATCAGGGGCTTCAGCTCAGACCCATTATTCCTCCTCTTCCCTCTAAAGGAGCCCTTTACACTATTTATTTATGCATTTTTCCCACTGTTTATTCCTCGCATGCAGAGCACCAATGGGGGTAAAATCTGCCCACCTCACCGCCTCAACCTGATATCATTAGTATAAATTATGCTGATACCAGACGTTACCAAAAAAAGTGTTTTTTTCTACAGTCACTTAGGAACCAGAGAGACGCAGAGCTTGAAAAGCTGCATCTTTACTCATCAACTCTGGGGCTGCCATGTATAAAAAGCGCTATATTTCCTGTAGGATTCCCCAATAAAGACTATAAGTGGGCTAAAAGCGAAGCAGAAAGTCATTATTCCATCCGCTCTGACCACAAACAAAACGCTCAGAGAACAACTTCAAACTGAGCCTTCAGCTTGGTAATTACGCACCAGAGCGCCCTGATGAGAGCAATAGAGGAGATTTGTCTGGTCAGAGCAGAGACTGAGATGAGAAACCTGTCGCTGTGAAAGGTGATGATGGTTATAAACTGTAACAGGCTAGAAGTTTATGGAGCTGAAAAGAGGGAAACAGCAGCTGGATCAGCATAAAGACGCAGCGTGAACCTCTGAGTGCTTTAAGTGTTCCTGCTGAGGGGGAAATGTCAGACCATACAGGCTTGATGAAACTCAGCCTGATTCACCAACGAGGTTATAGATCTACACTGATAAACAAACCCAAAGATTAATGTGTCACAGTGTAATAAATACGGTCAATAAATTAAAACTGTTTCAATTTAATCAGTATTATTTGAAAAGTTGTGGGTACTTTAACAGGTCATATAGAATAGTTATATGAATTTAGGATTTTGGCTGGATTGTGGCACTCACAGTGGATCAGTGAGTTAATGTCCTTCCTTCCTGACCCCTTCCCCTTTTTATGAGATCTCTCACCCCTATGTGAACTCCCCCCTCCTTACCCCCACCTCACACACACACACACACACACATACACGTCTATCTAGCAAACAGTGCACTGTCAGTGTAAACTGTCAAGTGGGGACATGTGTTTCAAGTTATTTAATTGTAAAATAAATATCATACAAAATTTTCTTGTAAGATCTTTTCACACTATATTACCTTCAAATTTTTTTTTTTTACTTTTTAGAGAAATTGCAAAGAGGGGACAAAGAGATTCTTAAACGACATCTACTTATCCAAGAGGGGGCCTCTGTTGTAATGCAGTGGATCTGTCTGTGCACCAGTTTCTTCTATTGAATGATTACCTTTCTCTGTGATCCAAGCATTTTATAAAAAAACACTATCACTTCAAATAAATAAAGCTTAAACTGTAATTCAGAAGTAATTTGGCATTGATATCAAGGGCTGCAGTATTACCAACAAAATAATGTCTTTCAAATATATAACATTTTATAAAACCAGTGTGCTTATTTTAATTTTAAGCAAGGACTATAATACTTTCTTAAGGCTATTTGGACATATTTAGGGTACTAATTTTAAAGTAATTCATGGATGTAGTCAAGTCAGAAAATAGTTATCTTTTTGTCTAATAAATATAATGTATCATTCAAACTATAGCATGGAGGTAAAAGGTGAAAACAATAACTTATTGTTTTAAAATATCTCAATAAAGCACTCTGTTATAACACAAGTTGTCAATATATGTCTGTAATAACTTCAAAGGCTCAGCTGTAGTATATTCTGTTACTAGTATTAAGGTTCAAATAAAGTGCTACCCAAATAAATATATTATGCATTAATATACTGTCAAGCTAGAGTTTAGACAGTCTCCTCTTGTATGGCATTAAATGACAGGAGTCCACTGTTGGTTGGCACATAATGATATAAGTCCCCTTTTAAATGGTCTACAGCGACAGTCGCATGTCAAAATCCAGCCAATAATACTTATAATTATTACACAAACCCGTTTTTTTGCAGTAAAATATAAAGTCCCAGCTTTCATTTGCCATTTGTATGTGTGGAATGCTGATGTAAACATTTTGAATAGATCCTCTTTACTATTTTTAACCACATTGCCATAACACTTTCTTGAGGGTATTTGGACATGTTTAAGTTACTGATTTTAAAGTGATTTGTTGATATAGTAATTTCAGAAAATAGTTAAGTAGTTATCCTTTCAGTAAGAAGTTTATTTGTCATTCAAACTATAGCATGAATGAAAAAAGTGAAAACAATAACATAAGAAATGTCATTCAATAAAGCACTCTCTTCACACACAACTTGATAATATATGTCTATAATAATGTATAGGCTCAAGTGTAGTATATTCTGTTACTAGTATTAAGGTTCAAATAAAGTGCCACCCAAATAAAGATATGAGGCATTAATGTACTGTCAAGCTGTCTTTAAAATGTCCTTTAGGCCTAGAGTTTAGACAGTCTCCTCTTGTATGGCAGTAAATGACAGGAGTCCACTGTTGGTTGGCACATAATGATATAAGTCCCCTTTTAAATGGTCTACAGCGACATTCACATGCAAAAATCCAGCCAATAATATTTATAATTATTACGCAAACCCGTTTTTTTTGCAGTAAAATATAAAGTCCCAGCTTTCATTTGCCATTTGTATGTGTGGAATGATGATGTAAACATTTTGAATAGATCCTCTTTACTATTTTTAACCACATTGCCATAACACTTTCTTGAGGGTATTTGGACATGTTTAAGGTACTGATTTTAAAGTGATTTATTGATATAGTAGTTTCAGAAAATAGTTAAGTAGTTATCCTTTCAGTAAGAAGTTTATTTGTCATTCAAACTATAGCATGAATGAAAAAAGTGAAAACAATAACATAAGAAATGTCATTCAATAAAGCACACTCTTCACACACAACTTGATAATATATGTCTATAATAAATGTATAGGCTCAAGTGTAGTATATTCTGTTACTAGTATTAAGGTTCAAATAAAGTGCTACCCAAATAAATATATGAGGCATTAATGTACTGTCAAGCTGTCATTAAAATTTCATTTAGGCCTACAGAATAGACAGTCTCCTCTTGTATGGTATTAAATGACAGGAGTCCACTGTTGGTTGGCACATAATGATATAAGTCCCCTTTTAAATGGTCTACAGCGACAGTCGCATGTCACAATCCAGCCAATAATACTTATAATTATTACACAAACCCGTTTTTTTTTTGCAGTAAAATATAAAGTCCCAGCTTTCATTTGCCATTTGTATGTGTGGAATGCTGATGTAAACATTTTGAATAGATCCTCTTTACTATTTTTAACCACATTGCCATAACACTTTCTTGAGGGTATTTGGCCATGTTTAAGGTACTGATTTTAAAGTGATTTATTTATATAGTAATTTCAGGAAATAGTTAAGTAGGTATCCTTTCAGTAAGAAGTTTATTTGCCATTCAAACTATAGCATGAATGAAAAAAGTGAAGACAATAACATAAGAAATTTCATTCAATAAAGCACTCTCTTCACACACAGCTGTAGTATATTCTATTACTAGTATTAAGGTTCAAATAAAGTGCTACCCAAATAAATATATGAGGCATTACTGTACTGTCAAGCTGTCATTAAAATTTCCTTTAGGCCTACAGAATAGACAGTCTCCTCTTGTATGGCATTAAATGACAGGAGTCCACTGTTGGCTGGCACATAATGATATAAGTCCCCATTTAAATGGTCTACAGCGATAGCCACATGCTACAATCCAGCCAAAATCCTAAATTTATATAACTATTCTATATGACCTGTTATTTTTTACAGCGAAAAACATAACCCCGAGCCAAAAGTATTTTGTACTAAATAAATATTTTGAATAAAATGGTCAGCCACACGATTCATTGTATAGTATTTTATTAATATAAAAAAAATCAGTTTTACAATGTATTTTTTCATCAATCTGCAGTACAGAAATATTGTTCACCGGTACATAATGAAACATGTTTTCTCTTAAGGAAGAATTTAAATCAAATTTGAAAATATTGAGCTACCAGGAAGAGCATAAAATGAACATTATTGGGATTGATTTCCAAAGCCTGAAACAAGATTGCCTCTTTTTTAAATTTTTGTCAAAAAGTTCAATAGTGCATCTTTCTGTGGGTGGAGATAATTATATCAGCTGCTCCACCCCTAGCAAGAGTAGCAGTCAAGCAGTGAATGACAGCACTTCTCATATCTATAGGGCTTGGGTTCCGCATTGCATTGTGGCACGTGGCGGCCATGTTGATGGCTACGCGAACGTTAACATAACTCTGACAACGTTGAACGAAGAGACGTAGAAGTAGAGTTGAGAAAGAATAGATAAAAAAAAAGATGTTTAAATCCTGAAAAGGATCTGGAATTTACCGGGACACATTAAATAGAGAAGCCAGGGACTGGAATTTTGACCTTGGTTGTGGTGTGAGCGCCTATACTTCAGAACAGTTCCGAAGCTACAAGTCCTTGGAGTCTCATGTGCAGTTCACGAATGGATGGGTTCAGGAGCTGCAGATCATAAAGCCAGCAAACAGTGGGAACACAGTAACTCGTACAAAGGTAAGCTGTGCTCTGACAGGCTCTGGCACCTGCTAGTTTAGTAACTGCTAACCGTTAGTGCTAACAACCACTCACGCATGTAATGTACTTTTAACTAGCTGCTATGTGTTTCAAAGGTGTAGTTAGTAACGTTAACTGCCAACCCTCCCTAAACCCTCCGGGTTTCTCATATATTTGAGCCTTTTCCCGCTGCCGTTTTAGTATTTATGTGCATGTATGTGGTGTCGCGGTTGAAGGAAAGAAACAATGTAGGCTATAAAATAAAACCGTGCATCTTTAACTTACCAGAATGAAAATGCAGGGAACACACTCTCATTGACATTGGGATACTGTGGAAAGTTATGTTCGGTCGTCTTAAAGCCACGATCCAAGCGAGCTGACGACTCCGTGGTTGCGCCTCCAGGCAGGAAAGCGGTGGAAAGTTAACCCATTTTCTATGTTTTTCCCATGGCGATCATGTGTTGCGCTGTTACAGCCCACAATACAGCAAAGGGAGTACAGTACGCGGTAGTCATAGCCAGCAGTCTGAGTAGCGGTAAAGGAGGCAATCTACATGGCGGCCACGCAAAGTAATGCTATTTTTAGAACGTGACATCACGAGACGTCATATCACGTGGTAAGCGGTAGGGCAAACTTGATGTGTCCTCTGCTGTTTCGCTGTAAAAGAGCTGTGCGTTACCCTTGGTTTTACTCGGTAAAACGACTGCTTTTTCCAAGTCTAAGACCATGGTTTTTAAACATTGTTGCTATGGAACGTGCAACAGCGACTCGAGGTACGCTGATCGGCCGCATATGAAGGATGTTTTCTCCATTAATTTCCCGAAATTCAAGACTGCCAAGGAGAAATGTGTGCGCTGGGTACACCGGTGCGGTCGGCCTACACAACAGTTCAACCCGGAAAAAGTTACCAAATTGACGTACATATGTAGCAAGCATTTTGTTGGAGGAAAGGGCCCAACCGAAGAACATCCTGACCCAATTCCAGCAACATCAAGTAGTGAACAGGTAAGAGTTTTTTGGTGTTTTATTGAAGCTTAAATCTTATCATACGTCGAACAGCTCACGACGAAATGAGCCATCCTTTGTTACACTTTTGTCATGTCTGCGTGTCTATCCTGCCTCGCGATATTGGTTTAGGTCCCTAAATTGACCATGATTGTTTGTTTTGTCATCATTTCAGCTGGAGAGGTACAGCTGGAATTTCTTAAGGGAAAGATTCTGAGATGTAAACAGTTGTTTTGTAGCTACCTATTGGCAACATATACCGATTCCTGGACAGTGATTACAAACAGAAAAAAAACGGCAGACGCCACCATGAACGCAGAGCAGGAAAAAAAACAACAACGACTTACCGTTCGATCAACTCGGCCCGTTTTCCAGTCTTTTTAAGCCCTCGACACTCAAGCAAAAGTTTGAGCTGAAGGTTGGTGTGTTCTTCGACAGTTCGACCAGTAAACCGTGCGCCTGGGACATCGTCTTACGAAAGTTTAACGGCTGCAAAGTCGGTCATATCGCTGTTTCTGTTGCGCGTGTAATGGCTGGTGGCTACGGGCGCTCTCTACCTGTTTGTCCTACCAAAGCGGCAAGGGGCGTTGCTCTTGAGATGGTGAGGTCACGTGCACGGTACGCCATTACGTCATGACGCCCACGCCCTATTACAAAGAAATGCTAAAAGATTATGTGGGAGGAATGGGTGTTTAACCTTACCAGTTTGAACCTGAATCTACAGCTTGATCTCCAGAATGAAGCGGGGACTCTTCAGGTGGTCCAAAATAGAGCAAGCCCACAGCATCATAAAAGTACTCTTTGGCTTCCTAGCCACCACAGCAAGCTTCTTGTAGATGGCTAGAAAATAGGCAATTTTAATTAAACTTGTTTTTCATGGCAGGCAATGCTCAAAGTGTGCTAGATGTGTTGTTGAAGTCATGACCATATTATTATATTATCCTATCCTAATATCCTTTAAGGAGTAGCTGCCATACTTTGATTTATGCCTTTATCAAGACCTGTTGCTTGATGCTCCAAAGTTTTTGGATGGCAGTTATCAAATAGCTGTGCTACAGAATAAAATATGTCTTCATCTTATAAATGGAGATATTTATATGCCAGAAAAGGTTCATGGCAGTTTTTGGGTAACACCCATTGAGCATGGTGGCAGCCGCGACCATCAAGTTGCCTCTGTGTTCTTACAGACACTAAGCATCTAAAGACAGTTACAAGTTCGGCTTTCTATCACCTGAAGAACATTTCTAGGATTAAAGGACTGATGTCTCAGCAGGATCTAGAAAAACTAATCCATGCGTTTATTTTTAGCCGAATTGATTACTGCAACGGTGTCTTCACAGGTCTGCCTAAAAAGTGGATCAGACAGCTGCAGCTGATCCAGAACGCTGCTGCCCGCGTCCTCACTAAGACTAAGAAAGTAGAGCACATAACCCCAGTTCTAAAGTCCTTACACTGGCTCCCTGTATCTCAGGGATTGACTTTAAAATACTTCTGTTAGTCTATAAATCCTTAAATGGCTTAGCTCCTAAATACATCACTGACTTGTTATCAGCGTATAAACCCTCCAGACCACTCAGGTCTTCTGGCTCCAGCCTACTCTGCATACCTAGAACCAGAACCAAACATGGAGAAGCAGCATTTAGTTCCTATGCTCCAATTATCTGGAACAAACTTCCAGAAAACTGTAAAAGTGCGGAAAGCCTGAGTTCTTTTAAATCAAGATTAAAAACACATTTGTTTAAAATTGCCTTCAACTGTCCTAGTTAACTGAATCACCACTTTTTTGTTCTATTCTCTATCTATATTTTATTCCTACTTGCTTTTATTCTGTTTTATTTTGCTATATTTTAATCATGTAAAGCACTTTGCATTGTCTTTGTACTGAATTGTGCTATATAAATAAATTTGCCTTGCCTTGCCTTGCCTTGCCTTCTTACAGTACCCCTAACCTGCTTCATTGTCACTATGCTGGCTCCTAAACACAACACAAATTGCAAACAGGGTTCTCAAGCAACTTTCAGAAATGATAAACTTCTGTTGAGCTAATGAGCAAAGATTTGCCACATTTTCAAGGTCACTACAAAATAAGAATATAAGTTTAGATTTGCTTGTCAGTACTGCGATATAGACCAAACTGTTTAAAACTCCAAACAAAAGGTTTGGAAGAGGCTTAAGACTTGAGCTTTCAATGCATAGAGTCTAAAATCAAGTCAGTTTCTAAGCAATTCACACTCTGGTAAAGGTGACCACAACCTCCGTTACAGTACTCCAGCTGAACAATAGCAACCTTTAGGTAGGGTACTTTAATTGGCATGTTAATGTTGATGTGCCGAAGGACCATTCCTGAATTAAAAGACAACTCTTTACGTCCAAACACAGGGGGAATGTGCTGGTGTTTTCATTCCAATCCATACATCCATCCCAAAGAAGAAACATTTACAAGACTAAAGCTTTTAGAAACCAATCCAGACAAGCAGATTCACTAACAGTTGGTAATTATAGGCCCGTTTACACTACACCTAAAAACCAAGCCATGCCGAGACCGGTCCGAGCTTGGTCCAGTTAACTGAGATAAATGCAGCCGTTTACACACAAGAGTTAAACCTCGGTTATCCCAGTTCCTCCTCGCCTCCTAGTGGCGATCTGCGGTACTACCGCTCTCTGGGGTTGAAGGCGGGACCGAGCAAATCAAAATGGCGGCACCCGTAATATTCAGGATGTTATTGTTAGACAGTCGGCTTTTGGGACGTGGATAAGACAAATGAACGTCTAATAAGGATTTACAGACGCAGGAAACAACAACAGACGCTGAGGTTCATAAGCAGAGTCATCACTGGAAACCGTGTGGCACGGTAAGGAAGCTAGTATTATTATGAATGTCTGAAATTTGTCTGAATGGAGTGTGAATCGGGACGTGCAGCCAGACACGCCGGGAAACCCGCTGACAGTCAGCTGACTGTAAGGGCATGACGCGGTCTGCTCATGCGCTCCTCGTTATCAGGGAACCGGGCCAAAAAAACCAGTCCGAGACCTGCTGATGAACTGGTCTGCAGTTAGCGCGGTCCGGTTATCGTTAGCGCGGTCTGGTTCAGTCTGCTGACCGTTTACACACAAGAGTTATCTCGGTTACCGAGCTGGGACTGGTCTCGGCTCGGTTAAAAAAGTGTAGTGTAAACGGGCCTAATGGGTTTGGAATTTCTGTTTTTCTAGGTTTTTTTTAGGATTTGAAATTTTAGAGATATTCGATTAAAAAATTGAAATGTTATGTACTACAAATATATTAGATATTAATTTATAACTCCTCATAATTGGAGCCCTCTGTTTCAGGTTCCCAGTCATGGTCATCCACATCACATTTCTAAAAACCAATCCTTGTCCAGGCAAGTTGTCAGGATTGTGGGTATATATTCAGGGCAGAAGACGAATTTCTTCTTTTGAGGCTTGTGAAACAGTTGCGACAAAAGTCACAATTGAGAGTTTTTTCTCCTTTTGCAGCCATTTTAATCTTATTATGTATACATCTTGCCTTCCAATAGGTAGGCAAATTTACCTAGGTTACTTTTGAAACTTTTTATCTACATCTGTCAAACCACAACAAGGTAAGGTTCACATTTTAACTAACTTCTAATGAATGTTTTTATCATATATACATCGCTTTGTTATCTTTTACAAACTCTCCCTAGTTAACCACTTGCCATGTGATTGTTCCTAAATATTTCAGAGAAAAATGAGACATAAAAGGGTTTGTCCAGAAACAGAAGCTTTGCATTTCACTTCTTCTGGGAGGGATAAAGACACATTTTACAAAAGATTCATCAACAAGGAAAAAAGGTATGTTGGTTAAATTAGTATATCAGACTCTCTGGAGTTTTCTGTGTTATACAGGTATAACATTTCAATTCAGCCCTTGTACACCAGCTTAGTATTACAGTATGTGATATATTGCCATGTAAGGTTTTGCCCAAAATGTTCTAAAGACATAGTTTGTCATGGTAGTACAGGTCTGTATATATGTAGAAAGATAAAATCCTCTGACATTTTGGATAACACTGTGGAAAAATGTAAGTTAATGCTTTATAGGATTTCCAGTATTTGTGTACCTTCATTTGTGAGTAAAATTACAAGGATTAGGTCCTCTGGATGGGTTCTTCTTTGTTGAAACTTTGTTGAAATCAAAGCCACTGCTTACAAGGCTGGGTTTATCAATAACCCCACAGACGTAAGAAGTGTCTTGGAAAAGAGATAAAACATTTCAATAAAGACAAATGCATTCAGAGGACCTATTTAATATTAGTTTTCACCTGAATTTTTTAGGAGTGTCAGGAAACATAATTTTGCAATTTGTTAATTATATACATTAGACCATAAAAGTTTTTTTTTCCATCCAGGGGTTTTTATCTCTAGTTTGTAAATTTTTGTTTTACAGAAACTTACAATGGTATACTTCCATTGTGCCAATACTTATTTTCTGTTTCGAGCTGAAAGCATGCTGGAATGGGAAGGGGGAGGGGTGAGGTGCAAACATGTTTGCAGGCCTGTTGTTCTGATGCAAATGTGATTAATGGCTGTGCTGCTACAGAACTGTGACCACCCCCTTCAACACAGAGATGTGGTATCAATGTTCTAAGTAGAAACCTGTAATGAACTAAAAAAATATTTTAAATGCTAGATTTTAAAAATGTCTTTAAACACAGCATGTCAGGAATCCTGAATCAAGAAAACTTTGCTGTCACAATGTGTTACCATGGTGAAATTACTGTAAATAAAAAATAAACACATTTTAAAGTAACATCACATAATATATAGCAGACTTGATATTTACAGGGTATTTTTTCACAGAAAATACAACTGATAATTACACAAAGCAGTCAGGGGCCTAAATGGTATTTGGTAAATAGTATGTACTTTGATTTCTACCAATGTTTTTACAGGACCAACTCCATTCATCGCATAGCAGTCCACAACTACCAGAAAAGATCTCACAGACATCTCACAGAGTGTTATCTGTGTTTACCCAGAAATGACTGACACTCACCTGAGTCACACTCCAGAGGAATTATGCATTGGTGAAATGGTAAGGATGCATTCATGCATGGTTTTATATAAAATGTTTTGCTGTGCTTTTCTTGTTTGCTGCAATACTATGGATAATGTGTGTTTTTCATTCCAGATCCAGTCAGAGCAGAAAAATGTTCCAGGAGAACAAACAGAACAACACCATGAAGTAAAAAACCAAGGACAAGATACACATACAGTAAGTTTTTTCAAGTCCCAAGTAGTGGTGTGTACAATTACGTCTATTTACTGTATGACAATACTTATCATTGGCAGAGATTTGACTGTAATGTATAAATTGCTCATGTTTATTGAATATGACTCTTAGGGACCAAAGTTCACTCATATTTTGTGCTTTCTAAATTTAAATATGTAGTTGCAGTTTTTCCACATTGTGAACCAAACTATGTGATAATTTTATCTTTATGTGTTTATAGATAGGAATTTGTGTCTGTATAAAGGATTTTTGTATAATCTTGTATAAAATCTGGGCTGCACAGTGGTGCTGAGATTAGCACTGTTGCCTTGCAGCAAGAAGGTTCTGGGTTCAAATCCAACCCTGGGTCTTTCTGAATGGAGTTTGCATGTTCTCCCTGTGCATGCGTGGGTTCTTTCCGGGTACTCTGGCTTCTTACCACAGTCCAAAAACATGACAGTTAGGTTAATTGGCTCCTCTAAATTCTCCTTAGGTGTGAGTGTGTGCGAGAATGGTTGGTCCTGTTTGTCTCTGTGTTGCCCTGCGACAGACTGGCAGACTAGTCAGACTAGTCAAGCCTAGGAACCTAGGTTCCTAGGCTAGACTAGCCACAAAGTATTCAGGCTCCTTTTCCTATCTTCTTCCTTACTGACTGCACTATTTGAGCAGAACGTATCATGGTAACCACTGATGCACTTCTGTTTTGGCTAAAGTGTACCTACTCAATAAGGGCATTTGGATAGACACACAGCAGAATTTTAACTCATATCTGTAATTAGAGAACACAAAAATTGTAAATTGTGTGAAAAAAATTGGAACTTATCAAATTGTTTGTAGCTTGTCAAATTACTTTTTAAATACAAATCTTTATGGATGCATAAAAATAAAATTATCAGATACTTTGGATTACCATGTGGAAAAATATATTTATAACTACACATTCTGATATAAATGCATACAGTATATATATATAATATAAATTATTAGGACCTATTTGCCACCTATTAATAACACTTATTTAACAGTTAGTCAGTGATACATGGAGAGAAATGTGAGAGATATTGCAAGAACCTGTTAAATACCAGCCTCCCTAATATTTATGAATTCTTCCAATGTTTTCACAGGACATACTCTGTTCATCATATACCAGTACACAAACAACAGATGAGATGGATAACTTAGAGAGTATACTCAGTATTCACCAAGAAATGACTGGCACTAACCTGAGGGATGAGTATTTATAAACATGTTGCAGCTCAAGAGGAGTATTGCGAAAAATTGCTGTCTGTGTTATTTCAGCGCGACCAAATTCTGAAGAAAAGGCATCCAATTCAACAAAAAAATTGTTGGCTAGAAATCATCACTGCCATCAGTTGACATGAGTATGAATGATATCACTCTAAAAATTTCATTGCATGTAGTGAGGAATATTAGAAAATAAATCACTTTCAACCACAATATTTTTCCCCTCTGTTTTTTAAGGACACTTGGAGGAAGCACATTCTGAAGAAAACGCATCTACTTTAACAAAGAAAATTTGTGGCACAAAGAAACCCTCATTGCCATCAGTTCAAAACGGTATGTTATATGTCTAATATTTTCCACTGCATGTAATAATATATTCAAAAAAATTGTCAAGAGTTGATACTTTCATGA
The DNA here is from genome assembly GCF_011125445.2 of Fundulus heteroclitus. Lineage (NCBI taxonomy): Eukaryota > Metazoa > Chordata > Actinopteri > Cyprinodontiformes > Fundulidae > Fundulus > Fundulus heteroclitus. The sequence goes on along the minus strand of NW_023396846.1, from coordinate 2,208,105 downwards.
TCCTTTATCAATAATCTTATTATGTAGAAATTTCCAAACTTTTTTACATTAATGTTGCATAACTCCCTCAACCATGCCTCCCTCCGTTCCACCCTCTGCACGCTCACCCAGTACGTGACGTGTACAACAAGGGACAATAAAACCCTGGACCTTTTTTATACCAATGTTAAAAACACCTAGACCTCCGCCGCCCTCTCCCCACTGGGACGCTCAGATCACAACCTCGTCTACCTGATGAGTTGAACACATTCTTCACCCGGTTTGTCTCCCCCCTCACTGGCCCCCTTCCTGCCATCAACTCCCCACACGTCTCCAACCACCAGCCCTCCAGAGATCTACCACCCCCCCCCCCACCGCCATTCTTATCAACGACCGACCCATCCACACCTTCGGCCCTGCCTGCCTCCCCCCTCACAATCACGCCAATGCAGGTGAGAGGTCAGCTGACGAGGCTGAAACAGAGGAAAGCCTCTGGACCGGACGGCATCCCACCCCCCAGGCTGCTGAAGACCGGTCGGTAATCAGGGACTTTGTGGACTGGTGGGAGAAGAACCATCTGTGTCTAAACACCAGCAAAACCAAGGAGATGGTAATCAACTTCAGGAGAAGACCCCCACCTCACTCACCTGTGAACATTCAGGGGCAGGACATAGAAACTGTGGAGAGTTTCAAATACCTGGGTGTTCACGTCAACAATAAACTGGGCTGGACTCATAACAACGACGCTCTATACAAGAAGGGCCAGAGCCGCCTCTACCTCCTGAGGAGGCTGAGGTCCTTAGGTGTGAGCAGGCCCCTGCTAAAAACTTTTTATGACTCTGTGGTGGCCTCAGCTCTTCTCTACACTGTCGTCTGCTGGGCTCCTGGCAGCACAGAGCGGGACAGAATGAGGCTGAATAAGCTGGTGAGGAAGGCCACTTCTGTCCTGGGCTGCGCTCTGGACTCTGTGGAGGAAGTGGCTGAGAGGAGGGTGTTGTCCAACCTCACATCCATCATGGACAACACCTTCCACCCCCTGAACCAGACTGTAGAGGAGCTGAGCAGCTCCTTTAGTGGCAAAAATAATTCTCCATTGTGAGATCAATAAAGCTTATCTTATCTTATCTTATCTTAACTGTTGGGTGATATAGGACCCCTTCTGCTTCTTTCACAGGCATTTTATACAATTTGGATTTTTATTTTATTCCAAATGGACTGTTTCTGCTGCATCATAACAAAAGAAAACCTATCCAGTTTTGTTTGGTGAGGATTAAAATTTGGCACCTTTCCCTGCTGTTGATGTACTTGAAGCACTCAAATTTTTGGAAAATAGAAAATCTAAGGGATGTCATTTAATAGAGTCTTTGTATTTAATGTCAGCTGACTTGGTAGCCGAGCCCCTAGAAATAATTTTTAGTGTGGATAAACAGGAAGTTTTTACTGTAATTTGTATGTCTGTGTTGGACTATGGAGATCTTTTATAGATCTCAATGTCTTAGGATGCTAGAGTCCCTTTATCTCTCTTCTCTAAGGTTCAACACAAACTGAAAAATGACAATACCCCTTTGTGATTTATATTCAGCGTGAAGATGGCCTGATTTGTCTGGTGGTAGTAATTCCCACTGGATAACAATCATTTACAAAGCATTTCTTGTACTTCTGCCATCCTATATCTGTACTCCAATTGCACTGAGAAATTCCGACTAGTATAATTTTCATTAACAGTTTGCTGCTTTTTTCTGTCCCTTGCCCAGACTGAGTTGGGCAAGAAGACTCTTGATCATTCAGCACACTCCTAATAGAACTTCCTTCATTAAAATTAACTGAACCTTTCTTAGTTCAAAGCAACAAGGTTTTGAGGCTAATTTAAATAAAATGTACCTGTTTTATAGTTTGTTGTTTTCTTTCAACAATATAACTTTTTCTGTATATAATTATTGATGCCTCTTGGCCAGGACTATTGGAAAAATGTTGTCTCAATGGAACCATATCCTGGTTAAATAAAAATCAAACCACTTCAGTCAATTATAAATATTGCCATATTTGTTATTCCAGTACACTCAGAGGAAGAACCTCCTGAAGAAGGGGCAGCCATTTCTAAAAACAAAATGGGTGGCATTAATAAATCCTCATTGCAATCAATTAAAAAAGGTATGTTAAATCATTGACTAAAGAAAAATGTACATATGTAATCTCTTTACATTTGTTGACATAATATGTCACTTTCATTTATCCATACCTTTAGTAACTTTAATGATTTGTTTACAGGAAAATCCAGAAGGCCCTGGTCAAAGACTGAGGGAGACATTGTTGAAAGCCATTTCAAATACTTCCTGAAAGAAATGAAGATGCCTGGAAAAGTGCACTGTCAGAGATGCATAGATGAAAATCAAAAGTACTGAGAATTATACTGGACATTTTGAGCATCAATGCTAGGAACCCAAAAAACCTACATGTATACCAAAGTACACAAATACAATTAAAAAAAATATTGACATCAAGTCCTTGTGAAAACTTGTCATTTTAGTACTGTAGGACTAAACATGTTTAAAGCTGTAAAGACAGATGCCAAATACTTGTAATAATAAAAAGTAACAAAGTATCTTACTTAATTCTCATTTACTAAAACTCAGCCTTTATATTGTGTAAAAAATGCCTTTTTGCAAATAAAGTATAGTGTTTTATAGGGGTAGGTTAGCTTCTTTTTATTTTCACACAATTGGTAGAGTCAGTATCACCCCATGCTATCTAAAAGGGAACTTGTGTCATTGTGTACCAGCAAACAGTGGACTTCTATTATTCCACACAGGACAAGGTGATCTCTGTTTTTGGAATTGGAATCAATATCTAAAATGTGCATTTCTAAATGCAGGTTTAAAGCTGTGGCCAAAGTCAGATGTGCCATTATTCTTGAATAATTAGTTAATACAAAAGGTATTCACTGAATATTTTATCTCTGATTCTATCCTCGTCGTGTTTCTATTTCTTGTTGTTGACATTTTTAGAATCAAAATCAATTTTACTTTTCTGATTTTGAATGCTTTATTTTAATACAAAGTTTAGCTAAAACACAAGAAAAGAAAAAAAAAGATCAAACTATGTTTCAAGAGACTTCCTTCTTAAGTAATTTGCATAATTGACCCTCTACAGTCTACAAGACTCCTTTGGGCCACAACCCATTCATATTATAATGGTGTGTGTGTGTAAACGACATGTGTGAATAAGTTGTTAAACTATGCCTTATCCAGCAGAGGCACTGCTGAGTATAGTCGTTAACACTCACACACTTTCAGGTCCACTCTTTGCAAAAATTAAAAAAATGTCCGAAAGGGATTTAGAGATGATTTGGACCTGATTTAAAGCATGTCAAACAGGGGACCTGAAAAATGTCCCCTGTTTGCTTTGTAGTCCCCTCTTTGTGACTGTGTAACCACGCCAAGGTCCATTGTTGTATAGGTGCGTAAGAACACACACACACACATTCCTGCCGCCAGGCCACACACACACACACACACATTACTTCAAGTATTTATTTGCCTATTTATTTAATTATTCTTTATTGCATATGGGGTTGGTCAAGAAATGTGCTTATTGTAGGGTTACTTATTATCAAATGTGTAACTTTAGTTGTATAAACCTTCAGATTTATAGTCTGCATTTGCAGGATAGGAATCTTTGCTCTTGACACTGAAGGGCTGTGGTTGATGACAATAAACAGATTATACACATAAATCTGTAGCTCATACAGAACAACGGAAAAGAAAAATGAGACTAAATAAATAAAATTATTGGGTTTCTCTTCAATTGCTTCTCCCTCCTCTATGTAAGTTTGAGCAGGTCTCTCTCTCTCTCTCTCTCTCTCTCTCTTTCTCTCTGTCTATGGGGGCAGTTTGTTAAAGCCTCATTGCGCCTGTTCGAGGCGTGAATGTGTCTGAACTTTATTCAATCAGATCTGTAAAACCCTGCAGGACACTTCACCGTGTTCTTAGAATCAAACTGTTTCCACCCCACCGCAACCAGGCCAGGTGTTTGCTAGAAACAGCGGTTCTAGCAATAAAATTGAGTCACACAATAGCGTGGCGCCGAGACGCGACTCTGCTGACACCTTTTAGGCATACAGCACCGGATCCTACAATAGGACGAGGTGGGAGAATAGACTGCGTCCCACCGCGCTGCGTATCAATCTGCATATCAGCATACTATGCGCCCAGGAAATAAAATAAGATCAGACTTTTTAGACGCAAGGCGAAACATCCGCCATGGTAAGGATCAAACGGTTTCCACCCGGCCCCTGCTGCGTTTCACCTCTTTAACAAAGCATACAGGCGCCGTTGATCTACAATTCTGGACGCGACACCCCCTTAGGAGGCGGGCGGGTTTACCTTTAAAGAACGTTTTAAAAACTTTCAGTCTCAATCTAGTCTCAACGCGAGGCATAGCTGATTGCTACAACATGTCTCACGGATCTTCAACATACGCAGCGACAGCGGAGATACATCGCGATGGAGTGACTGAATCCCAGGAGTATAACCGCATTTTCCCCCGTGAGTAAACGTTTAAATGTTTTATTTTTATCTACAACCAATAGCTACTTTTTAGCTCTTAGAATGCAAGCTTGCTAGTTCAGTTCTCTGTAGACTGTTTCCGGGTTTCCCTGTGACACTAGCGAAATGACGCAGGGGTTTTTACCGGTGAGACGTTCAGGAGCGCTGGAGTTTACCAAGCTTTCCAACGTTACATAGAGCAATATCTGTTCCGTCTGCATTAGTACAATATATTTAAAAATAATATTTTTCAGGGCCTACGCCTCGAGAGTTGGAAGGAATACAATTTACTCAGACCGACTATGGTGAGATATCTTTCAAGTTTATGTTGATTTTATTATAACCCTGACACTATATATGTAACAATTTTTTTTTTTCATTTTATTTCCTGTATTTCAGATTTTAACGGTCATGATTATATAGACGAATATCCCAGCTCTTCGAACCAGGTCAATCCTAATGTGTACCACGGAGAATTAGCGGGCATTCAGCCTCAACCGGACAGACAGCGAACGCAACGTCAAAATCGACTGCGCCGCCAGAGGAGACGTGAAATAGGGTTTCACAACGCCTCGGGCTCTGCGCGTCAGAGGATCGGACAATTTGAAGCTACATACATTGTGATCAGCCCGCCTGAGTCTCCCGTTCGAAACGTTGTGAATTCACCGGATCGAACCGTCCAGGACTCACACACGACGCGTAAGTTAACTATTTTAACTCTGAATCTAACCCTGATTGTACATTTCCAAAGTATCTCGGTTCGTTTACTGTATTTGCTTATTTACCCGACAGTAACAAACCACCGAGACATTCTCGTTGAAGCAGCGTTTACAGCGCAAATTCAGCTACCCTTAGCCGAATTTAACAGGCCGGACGGTAAATGAAGTTTTTTTTTTTTTTTTTTTTTTTTCCTCCCCCTCGTGTAGAGAATGTTTTTAAAGTATCTCTTTGGCGGGCGCCTTGGCCCCCTGGCGCATTGGTTGGCTTCGGGTTTGGGGCGGGTTCCCGGGCGTGCGCCGGCCCACTCCCGGCGGCCTCTTCGCGGGGCCTGGCCCCCCGGGGGGCGGCCGGGGCCCTCGTCGCGGGGGCGGGGCGCCCCTGGGGCCTCTGGCCCTCAGGGCCCATGGCCGGGACCACTTCAGCGGGGCTAGCTGCCGGCGGAGCCCACGGGCTCGTCTCCGCGGCTCTTGAGGGCGTCGGCATTGCGGTGGCTGGGGGATTTCCTCGGGGTCGTCTCTGCTCCTCCCTTGGGGGGGGGGGGTTGCAGATATCCTGTGTCGGCCCCTCCTGGGCGACCTGCTTTAGGGACCCCTTTGGGAGTCCGGGGTTACGGGTCCCCTGACGCCTGCCTCTGTGCTCGGGGAAGGTGGGTCTTCGGTTCTCCACAATCACTATCAAGCTATTTCTGGATAATCTTCACCTAAACTAGTGCACTTTCACATCTCCCACAGGTGCTGGGTCCCAGGTATTAAGTGTTCACTTATATACAGTAATCTTATAATTTATTTATTTATTTATTTATGTTTTTTCACTTTCTTTTTTCAAATATCACATTACACATGTCAGCTTACATAATAATATATATGATTTAGTAATGGCATCTAGGTGTTATTCGAGTGTATCTGTTGCTGTTTGCCCCACTTGTAAAAGCAAAATCTGTCGAGCTCTATCTGGCATTGAGATATCAATTCCTATTGCCATATTGCTAGACAGGACACTGGGAAAAAAAAAAAAAAAAAAAAAGTATCTCTTTGTATGTTTATGATTCTTTCAGTACCCCAGAATACACCGGCTGAATCTCTGTTAGTTGCAGACGTTCCTTCCCACACCTCAACCCCTCAGCCAGAAGGTAAATGAATAGCAGTTTATTACTATTTTATCCAGTATTTATATTTAACTTTATAAATAAAATTTCTTCAGCTGTAGCCCGTGCAGAGTATCTCACCCCTCCGCGAGCAGCTTCCAGGGCAAGCATACCAGAGCAGACACCACCACCAGCAGCAGAAGCTCCTCAGTCCAGCTGTAAGCTAAGCCCTCAATTGGTCATTGTCATTTTTATTCTGTAGTTATATTTTTTTTATTTTATTTATTTGTTTGTTTGTAACAGCAGCCCATGCAGACGCAGCCAGTGAGCCATTAGAGGGTCACACCCCTCAGCGAGCAGCTTCCAGGGCAAGCATACCAGAGCAGACACCACCACCAGCAGCAGAAGCTCCTTAGTCCAGCTGTAAGCTAAGCCCTCAGTTGGTCATTGTTATTTTTATTCTGTAGTTATATTTTATTTATTTATTAATTTATTCTTTATGCTCATGTTTGCAGTAACTCGAGCCACCCCTAGCTTGATCAGCCTCCGTTCATCTGTCCTGAAGCTGCAACAAGACATCCGTCGGATAATCACCAAAGCTTGTGCTCTGAAAAGAATTATTCTGGGTATTATTTAATTTCAAAGCGTTCATAGAGTTAGTTTGTGATATATTAATTGTATTCAATCCTGATTACGTTAAAAATCTTAATGATATTCTATTTTTTATTTGTATCACAGAAACCTCAACGGTTATTGAGCAAATTCCGCCGTCAGGAGACGGAGCACAGCTCTACTGCATGCTGGCTGGAGAACTTGTGAGATCCTGCCAGATCCAGCTGGATCAACTGTTCCGGCCGCCTGCATTGCATCGTACAGCAAGTGAACAGAGACATCCTTGCTTGATCAGCCTCCGTTCATCTGTCCTGAAGCTGCAACAAGACATCGGTCGAATATTCATCAAAGCTCGTGCAGTGAAAACGATTATTCTGGGTATTATTTCATTTCAAAGCTTTCATAGAATTAGTTTGTGATATATTAAATGTATTCAACCCCGATTACGTTAAAAAATCTAATTATATTCTATTTTTTATTTGTATCACAGAAACCTCAACGATTATTGAGCAAATTCCGTCGTCAGGAGACGCAGCACAGCTCTACTGCATGCAGGCTGGAGAACTTGTGAGATCCTGCCAGATCCAGCTCGAATAGCTGTTCCAGTCATCAAGACTCCACTCAGTGTAATCAAGTAAAATTGTGACCTCTGTAAACATGGGTAGCCAGCAAATGAGAAATGCGTTAAATGAAATGTTGAAAGCTGTAAACGAATTACAAAATATACCTGTTCATGATACGTCTGGGGTTCTGAATCTACCTAATGCTTCACCCTCTCAGTTAGAACAAGCCCTCCAACAATTAAACGTTTCATTCTCTCAACCCTCCTCCCCGGAAAATGATTCGTTACACTTTGAGATGCAAGTTACAGATGTTTTAAATCAAATCACGCAAATGGTTAACGAGCTTCAAAATATACCTGTTCAGGATACCTCTGGGGCTGCTAATTTACATGAAGGTAATGGTTCACCGGATAGACAACAGGTTCACGCCGGCCAGGGTTGGAATTTTGAACGTTTATCGTTGCTAGAAGAAGCCCTCCATCAATTAAACGCATCCTCCTCTCAGCCATTTAACCCTAATCCTGCAGGCGAACAGTCTCCTCATCACCACCTGCAGCAGCATGGGGGTAGTTTAAATCATAATCCGTCTGGTTCTTCTAATACAGTTTTGCAAAACCCCACCTCCAGCACGCATCAACTGCCAGACATGCAGGGCCTGCAGGATCAACCCTGCACCAGCCAGTCAGCTGTAAACAGCTCTGAGCACAATCAGCAGTCCTCTACATCCAGCATCCAGCGTGACCGCTACAATGTCACAGAAATAAGACGCTCTTTAAACATCACCGCTTTGCAGCCTGGTGAGATTCCTAATCCCGTAGAATTTTACACACAGGTTTATGATGTTCTGGCTGACTTGGCAGAATCTGTTATACCTCTTACCTCCCATAACGACATTATTCAACTTGAATTAAGCGGGCAGGGGTTTTCTCATCATACCATCGTACAAGTCGATGACGAAGGCGATTCAATTTTGCCTGCATTTCAGGAATTTTTAGACGACTTAACACAATCTAACGAGGAATTAACCGACAACGTAGAAATTGTCCTTCAGGTTGTAAGAACGCCAAGCGGGGGTGCAAAACGTAAGGTTGTTAAAACGTTAGACTGTGAACTGATCCATAAAAAACGGCGGCATCTATATATTGTTGAAAATTCTTCTAATCAACTTTGTTTTGCAACAAGTCTAGCACATCTCTTTAATCCGGCTTTTACAGACAGTGAAGCCGTCCACCAAGGGACAATTTGGCAGCATATGGCAGGTCTGACCGAGCAGACTCCAGTAACTTTCGGTGATGTGCACAAATTTGAAAATATTCTCAACAGGAAAATTGTCGTTTTCTATAAAGACAGCAAGGATGCACTGCTTCGTAATTTCCAGACTGACTTTTCAGATCGTTCAAATCCAATTTTTTTGTTTCTGTTCAAAAATCATTACTATGGAATTAAAAGTCTCACAGCATTCACAGGCTCTAATTACATCTGCAGCTACTGCTTTAGCGGCTTCCAAAACATCAACAGACATAACTGTGAAGGTCACTGTGCGGTTTGCCTTGATCCGAACTGTACGATGCAGCCGTACAGTTCTGTGCAATGCATAGACTGTAAGCGTATATGTCGTAATCTGCAATGTTTTAATAGCAACAAGGTGCCCAGATTGAAGCCCAAACTCAACAAGCATGTGAGTAGCTGTGACACCACTAAATTCTGTCCTGTTTGTAAAAAGCTATATGATTTGTCAGCCGGCAAAGAGAGCAAACCTCACGAGGGTTGCATAAAATGTCCGATCTGTCATGAGAAAGTGCCTGCCGGTGCTGATGTAACGCTAAACGGTCATCAGTGTTATATTCAGCCAAGTCTGACTGATGCTGAACTTAATGACAAATTCTCGATCTCAAAACTTTTACAGATAAGTATGGTTCACACATTCCATATCTTGCTTGTGCAAAAACTTTGAAGGGGGAAACTTGGTATTCCTATGGATTGAACTGTGTCAAGGAGCTTCTGCTCCATTTTCGCAGACCTTGTTATAGAGGTTATACTTTTCTAGCTCACAACAGCTGAGGATTTGACTCTTACTTGATTCTGAGTGTGATGGTTAAGTTGGGTATTAAACCACATTTAATTACGCAGGGAAGTAAAGTTCTCTGTTTTACCGAGCGGGACTACAGTCTTAAATTCATAGACAGTCTCTCATTCCTTACTATGAAACTCAGCCAGATGCCAAAAGCATTAGGCTTCACTGATCACTCTAAAGGTTTTTTCCCCACTTGTTCTCCTCTGAGAAGACTTTAGACTACGTAGGTCTGCTTCCTCCACCTAGTTTCTACGCTGTGGAACACATGAACCCCGCCGAGCAGGAACGTTTTTCCAGCTGTTACAACTTGGCCTGTAAGCACCCCTTTGACTTTCAGAAAGAGGCTCTTTATTATTGCAAAAATGACGTGGAGATTCTTTTCAGGGCTTGTGTGAAATTCAGAGAAGAGTTCTTTAAAGTGACAAATGTGGATCCATTAAAGTCCATAACAATAGCATCTGCTTGTATTAAAGCTTTTACTTCAAATTTCCTGCTCCCTAACACGTTAGCCATACCTTCCCCCGTGGATTACCGCTGGCAGTGCAAGACTTTTTCGGATGCGTCCATTCAGTGGCTAGAGTGGGTAGCTGCTGAACGGGGCATTTTCATTCAACATTCTCTTATCGAGGTGAAAATAAAGTGGGGCCTTATTATGTGGATGGATTTGCAGAGATTCGAGGAGTAAAAACTGCGTTTGAGTTCAATGGATGTTTTTATCATGGTTGTCCCACCTGTTTTCCAGCTGACCAGAAATGCCCGCTCAGAGGAGTCTGTTTTGAGACTTTCCATTATGCTACCATGGAGAGAGCCAGGGTGTTGGAATCGGTTTATGGGGTACATGTGGAGATGATGTGGGAACATACTTGGAGTTTGATGAAGGCGTCACACTCTGGTCTCAAAAGGTTTCTGGACTGTTTCAGCACCCCTGTACCTCTTCGCCCTCGATATGGTTTGTTTGGGGGTCGAACTTGTGCTCTTAGGCTCAGGTACACGGCCGGAGAGAATGAATCTGTACGTTATGTAGATTTCACATCTTTGTATCCATTTGTGAATGCCAACTGCAGCTATCCGTTAGGCCATCCCAAAATCATTTGCAAAGATTTTGATGATCCTCATAACTATTTCGGCTTCATCAGGGTGACCGTGTACCCGCCTCATGGTCTGTTTTTCCCCGTTCTACCATACAAGACATCTAACGGTAAACTGGTGTTCACACTATGCCGGGCTTGCGCCGAGATGAACTACCAGTCGGGTCCTTGCACTCACTCTGACGAAGAGAGAGCGTTAACAGGTGTATGGGTAAGTGTGGAATTCAACAAGGCTCTTGAGCAGGGATATCAGCTTGCTAATATCACTGAGGTTTGGCATTTTGAAAAACAGAGCAGTTCAATCTTTAAACCGTATATCCACACATTTCTCAAGGGTAAACAGGAGGCTTCAGGTTTCCCGGCTGAAGCTACGGATGAGGAAAGTCGTATGAAATATGTGGCAGACTACAAATGTGAGCAAGGCATCCAGCTAGATGTACGGAAGATTGAGGTGAATCCGGCCAAAAGGCAGGTGGCAAAATTGTGTCTGAACAGTTTTTGGGGCAAATTTGCACAGAGAAATTATTTGGCTCAGACAAGCATTGTCAGCGAGCCCGAAGAGTTTTTTAACTTTCTATTTTCCGGTAAATACACAGTAAGCTACTTTCACTTCCTGAACGATGAAATGTGTATGGTTCAGTGGAAATACAACAAACGATGCGTCTCTCCACCCAACAAGGTGAATAATATCTTCATCGCTGCCTTTACAACTGCCCACGCGCGTCTGAAATTGTACACCTGTCTCGAAAGACTTAAAGAGCGAGTTCTGTACATTGACACGGACAGTCTGATCTACGTGGTTAAACCGGGTCAGACCTCCCTCGAGCTCGGACACTTACTTGGTGACTTGACTGATGAACTTTCAGGTGACTCGATAGACGAATATGTTTCCACAGGTCCCAAAAGCTACGCCTACTGGACCAGAAGCCAGAAACGGGTTGTGATGAAGTTTAAAGGTATCACTCTGACTCGTGAATGCTGTGAGAGAGTGAATTTTGACAGTGTAAAAGAGCTGGTTGAAGGTTATTTGCAAGGTTCTACAGGGGATGTTTTACAAGCTCCACAGCACACCATCAGAAGGCATAAAAGAAACTTCCAGCTTCAAAATGCCACATTTCAGAAAACGCTCTGTGTGGTATATGACAAGAGAAGGCTTTTTTCTGACGGTACAACTATTCCATTTGGTTATTAAAGGTTAACTGAGAAAAAATAAAAAATCTAAATAAAATGTCTCTCTCCCGTGAAACACAGGAGGTCGAATTTGATCCTAGATTCAAAACTCCCTTTTCACTTCTAATAGTAGGGCCGAGTGGTTGTGGTAAATCTTTTTTTGTTAAAAGTGTTTTGCAGAATTGTAACCATGTTATGGATGTTGTTCCTGTAAATATCGTTTGGATTTACACCTGTTTTCAAAGTATGTATTCTGAATTGCAAAAAATGAATAAAAAGATTAAATTCATCGAAGGACTACCTGATTCTTTTGATGATGAAAATCTGTTTCCTCCTGATCAAAATAATTTGGTTATTTTAGACGATGTGATTTTCCAGGCTTCAGACCATCCGGAAGTGGTGAAAATTTTCACTCAATACAGATATCATAAAAATATGAGTGTTATCTTGTTAACCCATAATATTTTTCATAAAGGGAAGTATAGCCGAACCATTAGTTTAAACGCTAATTATATAGTGCTGTTTAAGAATCCCAGAGATAAACTGCAGCTGAATATATTAGCCCGTCAAATATTCCCGTCAGAGAAAATTTTTTTCATGGAGAGTTTTCAAGACGCCACCAGAGATCCCCACGGATATTTAATCGTGGATCTGACTCCCACTTGCCCAGATCGTTTCAGACTGAGAACAGGAATGCTCCCAGGTCAGTGGCCGGCTATCTATGTATCGAAATTAAATTAATTTTATCATGTCAGCTCGCATAAGAAGGAACATTCCCTTATTCAGAGCGCTATATCAAGCCACAGCAAAGAAGCGTAAAGACATTCTTCCTCACTGCTCACCCGACTTTCTCAAAGCCTTGTGTGAAATAGCTCTGAACATCTTAAAAGGTAACGTAAAACGCAAGCAGTCGGTTCTGAAAAATCAAACAGGTGGATTCATTCTGCCCTTGTTAAGTGTTGTGGCTCCTTTAATCGGAGAGCTGGTGGGAGGTCTCATCAGGAGATGAGAAAAAATGTCTCTTAGGACTGCGCAAAAGCTGTATCTGGTTTCACCGCATCAGTTCAAACGTTTGACCCCGTCGGACCATTCCATCAGACAGACCGCTGAAGAGGATTTGGATTCTAAAATGAGAGAGATACTGAATGAACCGGGACTGAGTTCTTATGAACAAATTAAAAGGTACAACGCTCTGCTGCAGAGATATCTGACTCTAATGAAACAAGACCCTCGCCAGTAATCAAAGGCGGCTAGAAGCTGATCTCTATATTCTGAGCTTTCTTCAACGGCGTGACCAAATGCAACATTGATGGGGACATACACCTGCTTGACAAGCGTCAATTCATACAGATATGCCTGTGCGACAGCATTAACTGCATTGTGTCATGGTTTTCAGGTGACGAGTCCACATGCAGATACGAACGGGAGGCAATGCACAGTTTTAAGATGTTTATTTTGGAAACAGGCAGATCTACGGACGGAACTACAGGTGATTCGGCTGGGTCAGAACGTCACGGCTGGAGAGTCTGCAAGAGAGGGGGAGTGAGTAACTCTGAAAGGAGAACCCGGAGAATTGCTAGAAGTGGCGCTGCTTACCATTGGGCTGGGCGGACCTAACCGGGGAGAAGTAGCGTCAGGAGAACTCTATGACTTTACTCTGCTGGAGATAGGCGGCTAGTGGCTGAGGACGGCTGATGTAACTGCCGAGGGATCCTGAGCGAGCCTCATCGGCAACGGTTGACAGATGGATTGACCAGAGTGAACACAGAACCAACAGAACCCGGGAGAGGGGATCTCAGGCCTCGCTGGGTAACATCCAGGAAGTATGAGGGGAGCGCCAGAGCAAAATCTGAGCAGATAGGTTCTGCTGGTCTGTTTCTTCGGACGAGACGTCAAGACAGGTGAGTGCATCCAAGCACCAAAATCACGACTGGTTAAGGCTCTGGCGTCTTCCATCTGTCAGTGCTCTGCTTAAGAAGCCAGAGGAAGCCGCCTGCAACGAGCTGCAGGTGTGGGCCACGCCTCCTCAGCCAACTAGACACACCTGAGGAGTAGAGTTAGAGCAGCAAGACACAGAGAACCCTGACACATTGTTGTTTTGATGAATGTTGCGTGCGGCTAGAAAGTGTTGAATGGCTCCGATGAAACGCTCATTACAAAGCAGCGGCATTATACGATAGTAGTTGCTTTCAAAGAATCCATCCTCAGTATTGTCTAAGCATTCATGCTCTTTTTGACTAGGACGATCGTGAGCACACCCATAACATTTATCATGCATGAACTTGTTGATGGCTTGGTACAAAAGATGGTACACCACAGTTTTCACCGCTCTGATGAAACCGAAGCGAATCCACCCATCGTTTTCATCGGCACCGCTCTCACCATCTGGCTGGGTGTCCTTAGGTTGCGATGGGGGTGCTGAGGTCGCATCCATCTGGCTCTCAGATGGCGATGCGGGCGGTGAGGCTGGATCTCCCTGGCCGCAGGGGAGCTCTGAGTCATCCTCAGGTGGCGCTGAGGCCTGATCTGTCTGGCTCTCAGGGATGTGCTCCACCGCGGAGGCTGGATCTCCTTGGCTGCAGGGGAGCTCTGAGTCTTGGAAAAGCGGTGGGGAGGCAGGAAGATCCACCGCTTGTGAATCTTCATCCTGGGTCGCCGTCTGAGGTGGTGAGGGAGTAAACTCGGAATTGTCACTCCTTAAAACAAAGATCTCTTGGTGTAGGTTGAGGCCTTCAGGGCAAGATCCGGTCCAGATCATGGTGTTTCTCTTTAGCGATGTGAGGATGCTTTCTCTGGTAAGAAGTCCTGTCAGCGAAGTTGCACGGAGTCCCGATCGGTCTGGCTGGTTGTATTTATATACTGAGAAGGGTGTGGTTAACGTTGAAGGGGGTGGTATTAGCAGTTGTGAGGGGCGGGTCTGAAAAGCAAGCGCTTTTTTGACCCCCAAAATGTCTTTCCAGTTGCGGCAGTCGCGAAACAGCGTTGAAATCCAGTCTGCTATTCCGATCATCTTGTCACGCCAGGCATCAAAGGGGATGGTTAGCAATGTCCTGAAGACCCCACATTCTGAATTATAATAATCCAGCATGAACATAACCGTCTGTGTTTTATCTTGAGCCTTTTTGAGACTTGCACGGAAAAACCATCGACCGTTAACCCCCGTCTTCGACTGCCAAGTAGCTGAGAAGATCCTATTTCCTGAATCATTGTCAATTTCATTCAGGTCGGTCAGCACTCGTTTGCAGCGCTTAGCGGCGGGTGAATCATTGATTCCTTCCTCAACTTGTTGACGCGCCCTCTTGCCCTGTTTAGCTGCGGGTGAGGCCTTGATTCCGTCATCAGCTTGCTGATGTGACCATTTGCCTCGTTTAGCAGGGGGTGAATCCGTGATTCCATCCTCGGCTTGCTGATGTGACCGTTTGCCCCGTCTAGCTACGGGGGAATCCTTGATTCCATCCTCGGCTTCTTCTCTCACAGAGAACCCTGCAGGAATAGGTTCTTGGGGATTTAGTCGAATGAAGCTGGTTTTTCGTCTCACCGAAGGCCCTGCTGCCGCATTCGCTTCTTCAGGGCCTAGTCTCCGAAGCATAATGAGTTTCAGAACAGCCCAATCGTTTGATGTCAGCATCCCCAAGGAGTGGATAGTTTGCAGCTCGTCACCTTCATCATCCATTTGATAGAGGTACATTTCCCCAGATTCATATTTGAAGACGTACCCCCATTTACCGCGGGTTCCATAGGGCTCCAAAGACTATTGTTCTTGCAGACGATGGCTCGGAGGCATCTGAGTTCTGCATAAAAACAGCGTAGCCTTGTGAGGAGTATGCTGAGCTCGCCAAAAATCGCTCTGATCATGGCAAATCGTGACGGGCGATAACGGGTTCATAGGTGCTTCTTCCGGACGCCATGTTGAAAAGTATTCATTCACTATAGACGCTGGAGAAAAGGGGTTTATATCATGAGAGAAGCGGTCGTGGGCGGGGTTGAAGGGGACTTCCGGGGGTGGGGCTTCTGCCGGAAGTGTGTGTGTGTGTATGTGTGTGTGTGCAGGGTGGGGGTCAGGAAGGGGGAGTTCACATAGGGGTGAGAGGTCTCATAAAAAGGGGAGGGGGTCAGGAAGGAAGAAAGGGGGGGGGGTCCGGAAATCATAAATCATATTTTTTGGAAGGAGGGGGGGTGACAGGTGTCATAAATAAAAAGGTCATATACAGTTCATAAGGGTCATGTTTTAACAAACATTCTCAATGTGAACAATGAGGACGCAACTTTGATGTGCAAAGCTGTTCTATGTTGGGTTGTAGAGAAGAAAGAAACAGCAGCAAGTCATCCCGCATTTGTAGCCTTGACCGGTATTAGTTTCTGATCAGGGTGAGAGTGGAAAACCCACATTCACACAGGTAAGTGGAGGTGAAGGGCATCAGGACTCATGACTTTGGTGGACACATGGAGAAACTCGCTCTCGACAATCGCGTAATCGGCATTTCCACCAGTCTCTGTTTTAAGTCCACATTTGAGCTGAGCTCAACAAGAGCCTCCTCCTCTCGGATGCTCAGTTCATCGCAGACTGTGGGTGGGAAAGAGAAGGGGTTTCTGACCCACTGGTTTCCAAGTGGCTCCTCTCCAAAATACTCTCAGAACTGATCATGCAGCCCGTTCAGATGCCGATGACCAGTTTCACAGAGTTCAGTGGCAGCGCTGTCTTATATTTCTTCACGACTCTCCTGCGACTCTTTGGCGCCCCCCAGGGGAGGCATGCCTCACCTATTGAAAACCACTGATCTAGGCTACATGGTCCTGATCCAAGCTGGATGTGTTCCGAATGGATGTATCTGAGGCTTCAAAGCAGCTTTTAAAGCCAACACATCACCAGAACCCAGTTCTGCATTGTTGGGTCTCACCTCAGACGGTCAGAGGGACCAACAAAGTTCTACCTCTTCAATCTGCTGCTCACTGCAGCCTTGAAATGCAGATCAACTGATTGGTTGAAGGCAGAACCTCCATCCTACAACTGGTGGTGCTGAAAGTTTGGGCCAGGTACCAAATGGAGAGAAGAACCAACCTGACCAGACTTTAAATGAATGTGTTCTATAGGCATTGGGAACCTGCAGTTATGTTACTGATGCAATAAAACTAAACGTAGTAATAAGTAATTGGATCACTGTTAGATGGAGGATCTGAGACTTTATGACAACACAGCTCTGACCCAAGACTGTTTGATGATCTGGTTGTTGTTCTTTTTATTTTTTTGTTGTTTAGAAAATTAAAAACTGAATAAAATGAAATTTAAAGTGTGTTTAAAGTGTTATATCATGTGAATCTAACTGGTGAACTTCTCTTTCACAAATATATTTAGAGTTCCTATTCAGCACCATTAAACACCCTCGGCCCTTTAATTTTCCTTGTGAGCCGTTCTTAGTGAGGAGAATATTACAGAAAACTGTTAAATGATCTCTGCCTGCAGACGAGTCGTCTAATAAATCCCATTTCACAACCAGCTGAAATATTCCTGGACACTAGTGTTAAATCAAGGACTGATCCATTTCCTGGATGAACATCTGTTCTGGTCCATCTTCCATCATTCAGCAGAATAAATTATTATCCTCTAAATGGTCTTCTACTATTTCTCCATTTCCATCTGTTCTGTTTCCTCCCCATAATATTCCATGTGCACTAAAGTCACCACATATTACTGATGATCTCCACCATTAATCTGCATTAACTGATGCAGATCTATCTTTTTTACAAGGATTATAATAGATAAATATAATGAATTAACCTCATTTATTATTCTCTCTATTACTACATATTCTAGATCAGTTCCTCTGCTTATTTCTCTGCATGTTAGATTACCTTTTCTAAATATTGAACATCCTCCTCCTGTTTCTTCCTTCCTGTCACTGAAACATCTTCACTTATTCAGAAAACTAGTTACAGATTTATTTTGTCTTTTACACATTTTAACCATCTGTGCTTTTTTAAACACATTCAACATGTTTTCACATCTCATCACAACAACCTTCTGTCTTCTTGGAGGAAAAGTCACCTTGAATGATGTGACATTTTCTCCATAATCACACATGAACTCTGAGCTGCTGGTTTCAGCTCCGTACCTGGATCATCTAGTCTGGAGTCAAAGGGAAAGAAGGGAACCAAATCTCAGCAGCTCCAGATTTAGCTCCACAAATGTGATAAAATAAAAACTGAATAAAGTT
Source organism: Fundulus heteroclitus (assembly GCF_011125445.2). NCBI lineage: Eukaryota > Metazoa > Chordata > Actinopteri > Cyprinodontiformes > Fundulidae > Fundulus > Fundulus heteroclitus. Next base: position 2,190,059 of record NW_023396846.1, on the reverse strand, counting down.
ACGACCAAAATGATTCTTAACTCTGGCTGATCTAGATTTAAAGAGATTTTCATTCAACCAAGAAGTAGGAAGGAAATGAGGCAGTTAGCTTTCAAAATAAATATGTAAATATTTTATTAGAATGGCATGTTGACTTTTTGATAACGAATGTCAACAGTTGTACTGATTTTAAAGCACTGGAACCCATATAATTAGTGCTGAGCAGTTTTTTGCATCTTTCTAATGTTATTCTGACATTTGTTTTTGGAGCTCAGAGTCCTGCAGGCTGGAAGTCCTCTTACCATCACCATCATTTCCACCTCAGTGTCTGTTCTAACATCAGGTATCTTAGTTCATGTTTACACAGCTAAAATCTGGATCCCCTACTCCACTTGTAATGATAATTTCTAAAATTAATATCAGTCTCACTATGGTGGTGATCTCAGTGTGAGCTCTGGTTAAATGCCTGGATGACTCCAGATCCAATGACCAGGCCAAGTGATGCTTTCTGGTTTCTGTAATGAGCAGATTTAGGTCTCTCTATGTGTGTGGTCCTACAAACTATAAAAAACAAATAAAAACACAAATTATAATCTGATGTAATCACAACCTCATATTAGTAGATCACACAAATCATTACAGCCACATGCTGTCTAGTAACAAATGCATGAACCAGTTTTTCAGCATCACTCCTGGAGCCAAAACCAGATCTGAGAACAAATGAAAACTGTTTTATCTTCTTCCAGTCGTGTGCTTACATCTCTGATAATGTGGAAATCAAGCAAACAACGAAACTAAACATGATCAGAATCACCAACTGAAGGGAACAAGTTAGCTTAGTTAGCCATATCTGCTGTCAGCTAAATGAGCTGATAGAAAAGATCCAGAACAATAAACCTGCTTAACAAATTATTCTGATTGGACAAAAACAAAACTCAGCAGTCTTAAGGATGCACACTGTAAGGAAATACCACATAGACTGCTTCCAAAACTCAGCTTGTAAAGATCCTCACTGCTTCCAGAAACACCATTTTTACATCTCTTCTAACATGACTCAAAACGTTCCAGACTCACCACCAGGCTCACCCTGGTGGTAAGCCTGGAAACTGCACCACAGTCCTGCCTTCTGAACATCACTTGTCTATAGCAGCTAGTTTTATTTACAGATCCTCAGATTATGATTAGTGATCTTTGTATTTCTAAATTTTTCCGACATATCTGGTCTGGATGCACGTGTGTAACTTTCCTGTGATAAAGAAGCTATCATGCTTACAGATTTACTGTGTTTCCACATCTAAGCACGCAGAGAGGAGTTGAGTTAGATAGGAACTGGATCATACCAGTGGCTGCAGATGGCTGCAATGGTTGATCAGTCTGATCAATCATAGCTTTATTTCTTCATACCTGAGAGCTTCCAGTCGCCAGTGTGGATCCTTCAGTCCAGCCGACAGCAGCTTCACTCCTGAGTCTCCTGGATGATTGTAGCTCAGGTCCAACTCTTTCAGACGGGAGGGGTTGGAGCTCAGAGCAGAGACCAGAGAAGCACAGCCTTCCTCTGAGACCAGACAGCCTGACAAGCTGCAGACACACAATTCAACACATGATGTTAACATGAGAAGGTAGAGCTCAAGAAGCTGCTGCCCAGCTGGTTCTAATAAATATAAACTAGAAATCAAACTGATTTTTTTCACTAGGTAATAAAAAAGTAATATCTGACACATTTAAACAAATGAATCCTGACTAGAGCTCCACTGAGATGGAAACTCTGCAAATTGATACAAACTCTGCAGAAGGTTCTGGCTTTAAACTGAACCTAAAATACCAAAAAATAAACTGGTGATCCCAGTAGAACCATTGTTCTGGTGTTTAAATCGCTTTAATCTCATTGATGGAGTCAAGAATGGAAGCTGAGATAAAGAATAAAGCAGTGGTTTGGATCAGTGGCATTAGCAGTGTATGGTGAGTACATATTTCACACTTGCAGAATCAGCAGAATGTCTTTGAGAAATCTCCCATCTGAGGTCAGATCCAGTCTTTCAGTTTTATCTTTCTTCCACTCTTTATTAAACTTTTCCCCATATTTTCCCCACGTACTGCATCTCATTCTCTTGTTGTCTCATCACTAGTTTCCCTGTAACTCTGGGCTCTGGCCTGCATGTGTTTGGGATGTGCTGAGTCAACTCTGGTGGATGTGATGACCAGGAAACTGGGACATGGAAAGGACAACCTATCTACCACTAATATTCTGCTTTATTGTGGGAAACTGAGAGATAATTAAAGGGTTTCACTCAGAAAGAAAGTCAAGCCCAAACAAGAAACTTCACCATTAAAAACAGTGGGTCCTGGTTATGGGAGTAGCTTTTTTCCTGTTACCATCAGACTGTTGAACTCTAAACTGGACTCACACTTGCATCATTATTTTGCACTACCAACGTCGCCCAACTTTTTATAATCCATTTAAAGGAACACTATGCAACCGGGGTTGATTTTCCAGCGAGGCTCCCTCCAGAGGGCGAAAGTAACAGTGCACTGTCGTAAATCAGCTGTTCTCCTGGTTTCTCAGTCAAGCCAGGCACAGTTGTTTTGAGCTTAGCAGACAGGCGAACGCAACGAATACAAAAGTCGAAAAAACGGCAGTACAAACAATGACTAACACAGTGAAAGTATGAACATGCACACAGAGAGAGAGAAACCATTCCAATACAGTGTTTCCCCTAGGAATTTGCTTAGCGGTCGACCGGCCGAGCGGCGGGGTGGGGGGGTGGGGGTGGTGCGATGAGAGAGACAAGCTTTGCGCCACAGGCGGAGCGGGCGGGAGACAAGCTTGGCGCGACCGGCGGAGCGGGGGAGACAAGCTTTGCGCCACTGGTGTAGCGGGGGGGGGGGGGGGGGGGGGGAGACAAGCTTTGCGCGCATATCGAGTTATTTTTTTATTTTTATTTTTTATTTTTGGAATGTTTGCGAGGCGGTAGCGTGAGGGAAACCCTACAATGTTACTTACAATCACATCAGCAGAAACGCGAGGTCCGCGTCAGCCTTGCAGCCTTCTTTTTCTTTTAGCTCTCGCCATTCAGAAAAAGCTTGCCCGATGTTCACCCGTGTACGACTCCTCTCTCTGTCCAGAGCCATTTTCCTCTTTCTTGCCTGCTCTGACATGGGCTATCGCTGTTTTCTCGCTGGTTCCGCCATGATAACTACCCAAATATCTCCACTGCGCTAGCAACGAGCATGCCTTTCACTGCGGGCTTGTAGCAGTTCTCGCCGTAAAGCAAGACCGACTCTCGCGATGCACAGACTTCTGAGCCTGTGGGTGCGGGCCAAGGGCTCCTGCAATTGCAAGTACGGTATTTCCCCCACAGACCACCAGGGCGGCCGAGAAAACCTTTGTTCGACCTGAGATGACTCATTTAATCATCCAAAACGGCATGGAACACATTAATTAACTGAAAAATGTTGCATAGTATGCCTTTAAATAGTATACAACTGAACATTTTTATTTTGCACTGCACTGAACTTTTCATATTAATGCCTTTTTTCACTATAAACATGGAAGAACATTGTTTTGCACACTCTAGATGAATAATATATCAGAATCACAATGTTTATTATTGTCATTGTACATCATGTTCCTGTCAGGGTTCTCTGTGTTGTCCTGCTCTAACTCTACTCCTCAGGTGTGCCTAGTTGGCTGAGGGGGCGTGGCCCCCACCTGCAGCTCGTTGCAGGCGGCTTCCTCTGGCTTCTTAAGCAGAGCGCTGACAGATGGAAGACGCCAGAGCCTTAACCAGTCGTGGTACGACGTGGCCTCTGACCCAACTCCTGAAAACCAGCTTGTGAGTTTTTTCGTTTTTGAACTTTGAACTAATTTTGGATCTCCCTGTTTTCGTCACAGTTTTTGGTGCTTGGATGCACTCACCTGTCTTGACGTCTTGTCCGAAGAACCAGGCTATCAGAATCCACTCGCTCAGATTTTGCTCTGGCTCACCCCTCATACTCCCTGGATGTTACCCAGCGGGGCCTGAGATTCCCTTTCCCGGATTCTGCTGGTTCTCCCCACACTCTGGTCAATCCATCTGTCACCCACTTCCGAGGAGGCTCGCTCTGGATCCCTCACCAGAAACATCTGCCGCCCTCAGCCACTAGCCGCCTAACACCAACAGAGTAGGATCACAGGGTTCCCTCGGCGCTACTTCTCCCCGGTTAGGTCCACCCCGCTTTATGGTAAGCAGCGCAGTTTCTAGTAGTTCTCCTGGTTCAACTTCCAAAGTCATTTACTCTTCTTCTCCTTGCAGTCTCTCCAGCCGTGACGTTCTGACCCTGCCGAGTTGCCTGTAGTCTCGTCCTTGATATCTGCCTTTTTCCTAAATAAACATCTTTTAAAACTGTGCTTTGCTTCCCGATTGTATCTGCATGTGGGCTCGTCACCTGAAAACCATGACAGAAGAAGGCTCTGGCCACCAAAGTCCAGCAGATACGTTCGGGCGGCGGCTAGCCGCACAGCATGAACAAATGCAGACGCTAGTGTTAGCCGTAAATTCGACACAGGAACAGCTTCAGAGATTAGCTGCTCAGTTTAGCCAGCTGACGGACGCAGTCACTTCCGCGATGACTCCGCCTGTCACTCAAGACCTTAGTACCCTGCCTCCCGCCGCTCAGAGTGCTGAGAGTCAGTATCAGATCCCACCTCCTGAAGGCGCGTCACCTTGTCCGGAGAAATTCTCTGGTGACAGCGGAGATTGCGGCGGATTCTTATTTCAGTGCAAACTAGTGTTCAATTGTTCCCCTCAGGCATTTGCCTCAGATCAGGTTAAAATATCTTATGTCTTACGACTGTTAACGGGTAGAGCTCTCAGATGGGCTGAGGCTCGTTTCCCTGATTGCCAGTCATTCGGGTATTCTTTTCAGGAGTTTGTTACCGAGTTCAAGACGTTTTTTTCAGCAGAGTTAGATTCCGCTCAACAGTCTCGTTATCTCCTATCTTTGAAACAGCGCGGCAGACGCGTGTCTGACTTCTCAGTGGAGTTTTGCACATTTGCCGCTGCAGCTGGATGGAAACCTAAGCCTTTAAAGGCAGTATTTTTCAGGCCTTAGATGAGGCTTTAAAGGATGAGTTAGCCCGGGTTGAGGAACCTGAGGATTTTGAGGATTTCGTGGCATTAGCCATTCGTTTGGATTCCCGGTTACGCAGTCGGAACCGGGCGCGACCGGACCGAGTCTTGCGATCACCCACTTTATCAACGTTTACCAATAAGACACCCTGGTCGTCTGTTACCCCACCTCCAGAACCTATGCAGTTGGGACAGGTTCGTTTAACTAACGAGGAGCGTCAGCAACGCTACTCTGGAAATTTATGCTTCTATTGTGGTGGCGAAGGCCACTTTTTAAGAGACTGTCCGGTTCAGCCAAAAGACCGAGTCCGCCGTTCGTAATGGGGAGAACGGCGGACAGTAACAGAACAATTCCCCAGGTAACCACTAAGGCGCCGTCTCTCTCTCCTTTTTGTTTGCCAGTCACTTTAATTTTTGACCAGGACAGCTTTGACGTTTTGGCTCTAGTAGATTCTGGTTCTGATTTTAATCTTATTGACCAAGCCATAGTTGATCAGCTCTGTGTGCCCATCGAGCCTTTACCTGAACCGCTACAGGTTTCATCCTTAGACGGACAGCAGTTAACCCTGATCACCCATCGGACTCGATCCCTAGTGGTAATAGTCTCTGGTAACCACCGGGAACAACTCTCATTTTTTGTGTTTCCAGTAAAGCGTTCACCCGTGGTTTTAGGTTTAGCTTGGTTAACCGTCCACAATCCGCAGTTAAATTGGGCCGAGTCCCGACTGGAGTCATGGTCCCCAGCCTGTCATTCCAGGTGTTTACAGTCCGCTCGCCCCGTTTCTGTTCCTCCGACCACCTTGTCTGAATCAGAGGATGTTATTGACCTCTCTCGCGTCCCGGAGGATTACCACGATCTTCGAGTGGTATTTAGCAAGACTCAGGCTTGTTCACTTCCTCCTCATCGCCCTTATGATTGCGCCATTGATTTGTTGTCTGGGGCTCCACTACCTGTCAGTCGGCTTTACAATATTTCGAGGTCAGAACGTCAAGCGCTCGAGAAATATATAGGAGAGTCTCTAGCTACAGGGTTGATCCGCCCTTCATCCTCCCCATTAGGTGCAGGTTTCTTTTTTGTCAGCAAGAAAGACGGGTCCCTTCGACCCTATATCGACTATCGAGGGCTCAACCAGATAACTGTTAAAAATAAATACCCGCTTCCGCTGTTATCTCCAGCTCTTGAACCAGTCCAGAACGCCACAATCTTTACCAAACTCGATCTGCGCAACGCTTATCATCTGGTTCGGGTGAGACAGGGGGACGAGTGGAAGACGGCCTTTAAGACCCCGCTAGGTCACTTCGAGTACCTAGTTTTGCCTTTTGGTTTGTGCAATGCCCCGGCAGTGTTTCAGGCACTGGTTAATGATGTCCTTCGGGATTTTTTGAACGTTTTTGTTTTCGTCTATCTGGACGACATTCTTATTTATTCTCGTGATTTAGAACAACACAAACAACATGTCCGTCTTGTTCTCCAGCGACTATTAGAGAATCGCTTATTCGTTAAGGCCGAGAAATGTGATTTCCACCAGACCTCTGTTTCCTTTCTTGGTTTAGTTTTAGAAGGCGGACAAGTGAAGTCAGACCCGGAAAAGATAAGGGCAGTAATGGAGTGGCCCGTCCCTGAGTCGCGTAAACAGCTCCAACGGTTTTTGGGTTTCGCAAACTTTTATAGGCGCTTTGTCAGGAATTATAGCCAGATAGCCTCCCCATTACATGCTCTTACCTCCACCAAGGTCCCATACATCTGGAGTCCTGAGGCAGAGGAAGCCTTCAACAAACTCAAGTCCCGTTTTTCCCAGACACCCATAGTCGTCCACCCCGACCCAGCCAAACAGTTTGTCCGAGAGATAGATGCTTCTAATACCGGTGTGGGTGCGGTTTTGTCCCAACAGTCAGAGGTTGACAACAAGTTACATCCGTGTGCGTTCTTCTCCCGTCGTTTGTCCCCTGCTGAGCAGAACTATTATGTGGGCAATCGTGAGCTACTAGCTATTAAACTAGCTTTAGAAGAGTGGCGGCACTGGCTAGAGGGATCCGAGCAGCCCATCATAATCTGGACAGATCATAAGACCCTCTCCTACCTGCAGTCAGCTCGTCGACTCAACTCCAGACAAGCCCGCTGGTCTTTGTTTTTCTCACGATTTAACCTCACCATCACCTACAGACCTGGCTCAAGAAATGTCAAATCCGATGCGCTGTCTCGTCAATTCGCCCCTTCTGAACAGGAGAAGGAGCCGGAACACATTCTTCCCCCTACATGTACTGTTGGAGCCCTGCATTGGGACCTGGAGGACAGGATTAACCAGGCCCAACTATTAGACCCGGACCCAGGTACAGGTCCAGCAGGACTTAAGTACGTTCCCCAGTCTGTTCGCCCTGAGGTTCTATGCTGGTGCCACGATACTAAGTTCTCCGCCCATCCGGGTATTTATAGAACCCTGTCACAGGTGTCCCGGCGCTTCTGGTGGCCATCATGGACCAAGGATGTGAGAGAATATGTCCTAGCCTGTCCCGTCTGCGCCCAGAATAAGCCCTCTACTCAGCCACCTTCCAGTTTGTTAAATCCTCTCCACATCCCCAAACGTCCATGTTCCCATATAGCTACTGATTTTGTCACAGGCCTCCCTTTGTCCCAAGGTATGTCAACCATTTTGACTGTAGTGGACCGGTTCTCAAAGTCTTGTCATCTCATCCCCATCCATAAATTACCCAACGCTCTTCAGACGGCCCACCTTCTCATAAAGCACGTTTTCAGACTCCACAGCATCCCTGTTGACATCCTCTCTGACCGGGGCCCTCAGTTCATCTCCCTGGTCTGGCGGCACTTTTGCTGTGCTCTGGGTGCCCGTTAAACCCTCACCTCCGGATATCATCCTCAAACTAATGGCCAAACTGAACGAATGAACCAACAACTAGAGACCACCCTCCGCTGCCTCACGTCATCTTCACCTTCAGACTGGAATAAATTTTTGCCCTGGGTAGAATATGCCCTTAACTCACACATCACTTCAGCCACTGGACGTTCACCTTTTGAAGTAGCCTTAGGATATCAACCTCCACTCCTACCCACGGATGAACTCAGGATCCCCTTCACCTCCGTTAACGATTACATCGCTCGCTGTCAGGACATCTGGAGGACCACCGTCACAGCACTCACGCACACCGCAGAGCGGAGCAAGAGGTTCGCCGACCAGCACCGCAGACCAGCTCCCCATTATCGCCCTGGTCAGAAGGTTTGGTTATCTTCCAGAGACGTCTTAACCAACCCATCGGCTAAGAAGCTTGCTCCCCGGTTCACTGGGCCCTATGAGATAGTGACAGTTATTAACCCAACCACCGTCCGTCTACGTTTGCCCCCTCACTCCCGAGTACACCCCACCTTCCATGTTTACCAGATCAAGCCTGTTTTGGACAGCAACTTGTGCCCTCCTTCCGCACCCCCTCCACCCTCCCAGGACAGTCAGAACCCTCGCGTCCTCAGGGCTGTGGACACCCGTCGACGAGGTAGGGGTCACCAATACCTCGTCGATTGGGAGGGTCGCAGCTCTGAGGAACGCTCATGGGTCTCTGCAGCAGCTATCTCGGACAAGGATTTGATTTTAGACTTTTGGTCTACTCAGCCCAGCACCTCTTCGTCTTGGCCGCCAGGAGGCGGCCATTGGGGGGGGGGGGGGAGGTAGTGTCAGGGTTCTCTGTGTTGTCCTGCTCTAACTCTACTCCTCAGGTGTGCCTAGTTGGCTGAGGGGGCGTGGCCCACACCTGCAGCTCGTTGCAGGCGGCTTCCTCTGGCTTCTTAAGCAGATCGCTGACAGATGGAAGACGCCAGAGCCTTAACCAGTCGTGGTACGACGTGGCCTCTGACCCAACTCTTGGAAACCAGCTTGTGAGTTTTTTCGTTTTTGAACTTTGAACTAATTGTAGATCTCCCTGTTTTCGTCACAGTTTTTGGTGCTTGGATGCACTCACCTGTCTTGACGTCTTGTCCGAAGAACCAGGCTATCAGAATCCTCTCGCTCAGATTTTGCTCTGGCGCTCCCCTCATACTCCCTGGATGTTACCCAGCGAGGCCTGAGATTCCCTTTCCCGGATTCTGCTGGCTCTTCTCGCACTCTGGTCAATCCATCTGTCACCCACTGCCGAGGAGGCTCGCTCTGGATCCCTCACCAGTAACATCTGCCGCCCTCTGCCACTAGCCGCCTAACACCAACAGAGAAGGATCACAGGGTTCCCTCGGCGCTACTTCTCCCCGGTTAGGTCTGCCCCGCTTTATGGTAAGCAGCGCAGTTTCTAGTAGTTCTCCTGGTTCAACTTCCAAAGTCATTTACTCTTCTTCTCCTTGCAGTCTCTCCAGCCGTGACGTTCTGACCCTGCCGAGTTGCCTGTAGTCTCGTCCTTGATATCTGCCTTTTTCCTAAATAAACATCTTTTAAAACTGTGCTTTGCTTCCCAATCGTATCTGCATGTGGGCTCGTCACCTGAAAACCATGACAGTTCCACACATGTACAACGACATTAAAGCCCGCTCCAACCAGTGCACTAATATAAAAATGTCAGATAATCAAAAATATATATACAATATACAGTAGTGTTATGTACATTAGATATAATATATATTGCTGTATAGATTGTTAAATATGTGTGTAAATATTTCAGGACAGAAACTGTAAATATTGTAGTGTCAAAATTGCATCATGAATAATGTCAATAAACTTACATTTCCATAATGTTTTAACAGGTAATGGACATAAATCTGGTTTCAACAGGATGGCGAACTTTGTACCTGAGAGTTTCCAGTTTGCAGTTTGGACTCTCCAGTCCAGCAGAGAGAAGCTTCACTCCTGAATCCTGCAGGTTGTTGTTACTCAGGTCCAGTTTCCTGAGACTGGAGGACTGGGAGCTGAGAACTGAGGACAGAGCTTCACAGCTTCTCTCTGAGAGGTCACAGCCACTCAGTCTGAGGAGACAGGGAGAAAAATCTGCTATTAAACAATTCATCAGAAATATTGTTGATTTCTTTACAGTCACCAGTGTTCTCCTTGGAAAGATTGATGAATCTGTCTGATTTTACACATCTTTATGTTGCCTTGTGTTGTGAACTGGTTCATTATAAATTAACTGAAGCAACATGAATCAATATTTGCCTCATTAGCAGATTCCTCACTATCAGAAATAAAAACAGCAACAATCTGTGTCCTTACAGAGCTTTGTTGGAGGCTTTAACCACTGGCAGCAGCCTCAGAAGAACCTTCTCTGAAGCAGAGTATTTCTTCAGGTCAAACACATCCAGATCTTCTGCTGATGACACTAAGATGAAGATCAGAGCTGACCACTGAGCAGGAGACAGATTATCTGTGGAGAGACTTCCTGATCTCAGAGACTGTTGGATCTCCTCCACTAGAGAACAATCATTCAGTTCATTCAGACAGTGAAACAGATTGATGCTTTTCTCTGCAGACACATTCTCACTGATCTGGTCCTTGATGTACTGAACTGTTTTCTGATTGGTCTGTGAGCTACTTCCTGTCTGTGTCAGCAGACCTTGTAGGAGTCTCTGATTGGTCTGCAGTGAAAGTCCCAGGAGGAACCGAAGGAACAAGTCCAGGTGTCCATTTGGACTCCGTAAGGCCTGATCAACAGCTCTCTGGTGAAGAGACTTTAGTTTAGGTTTCTTAGAAAATAAAGACTTCTTAGATGTTTTTATTTCTTCCATCAGGTTGGCACCAGAGGTGATGAAGGTCCGATGAACTTGAAGAGCAGCCAGAAACTCCTGAACACTCAGATGGACGAAGCAGAACACCTTGTTCTGGTACAGCCCTCTCTCCTCTTTAAAGATCTGTGTGAACACTCCTGAGTACACTGAGGCTGCTCTGATATCGATGCCACACTCTGTCAGGTCTGATTCATAGAAGATCAGGTTTCCTTTCTGCAGATGATCAAAAGCCAGTTTTCCCAGAGACTCAATCATCTTCCTGCTATCTTCACTCCAGTCTGAATCTGTTTCAGCTCCTCCATCATACTTGACCTTCTTCACTTTGGTCTGAACCACCAGGAAGTGGATGTACATCTCAGTCAGGGTGCTGGGCAGCTCTCCTCCCTCTCTGGTCTCCAACACGTCCTCCAGAACTGTAGCAGTGATCCAGCAGAAGACTGGGATGTGGCACATGATGTGGAGGCTTCTTGATGTCTTCATGTGGGAGATGATCCTCCTGGCCTGCTCCTCATCTCTGAATCTCTTCCTGAAGTACTCCTCCTTCTGTGGGTCAGTGAACCCTCTGACCTCTGTCACCATGCCAACACACTCAGGAGGGATCTGATTGGCTGCTGCAGGTCGTGTGGTTATCCAGAGGCGAGCAGAGGGAAGCAGTTTCCCCCTGATGAGGTTTGTCAGCAGAACATCCACTGAGGTGGACTCTGTAGCATCAGTCAGGATCTCCTGGTTCTGGAAGTCCAGAGGAAGTCGACTCTCATCCAGACCATCAAAGATGAACAGAACCTGGAAGTCTTCAAAGCTGCAGATTCCTTTGGTTTCAGTAAAGAAGTGATGAACAAGGTCCACCAAGCTGAACTTTTTCTCTTTCAGCACATTCAGCTCTCTGAAGGTGAATGGAAATATGAAGTGGATGTTCGGGTGGGCTTTGTCTTCAGCCCAGTCCAGAGTGAACTTCTGGGTTAAGACTGTTTTTCCAATGCCAGCCACTCCCTTTGTCATCACTGTTCTGATTGGTTGATCTCTTCCAGGTGGGACTTTAAAGATGTCTTCTTGTCTGATGGTTGTTTCTGGTCTGTGTGGTTTCCTGGATGCTGTTTCAATCTGTCTGACCTCATGTTCCTCATTGACCTCTCCAGTCCCTCCCTCTGTGATGTAGAGCTCTGTGTAGATCTGGTTCAGAAGGGTTGGACTTCCTGCTTTAGCAATCCCCTCAAACACACACTGGAACTTCTCCTTCAGACCAGATTTAAGTTTATGTTGACAAACTGCAGCAAGATGTTCTAAATTAACACAAAAAGTGAAATCAGGAAGGAAACCAAATGATCTTCTGAAGATGATTTGAATAAATGTGATTCCATCTCTTCAGACATCAGTAAATGTGTGATTTATCCATCAGGGTAAATCTTTGGAGAAATCCTCTTACTGCTCTGCAGACGGTCAGCCAGCTCCTCCTGCTTCATCCTCCTCAGGAAGTTCAGAGTGATCTTCATCAGTGCCTCTCTGCTGCTCCTCCTCTGCTCTTCATCCTCACCTTCCAACACCTCCTCATCATCTCTCTGACTCTCTGAGCAGTCTGGGTCATCTGGACTCAGAACCTTCTGGATCTTCTTCAGCTCCTTCTTCACAAAAGTGACGATGTTGTCCTCCAGCAGCTGGAACAGAATAATATATGAAGGACACATCAGACTGAGATCATGGATCCAAACATCAGAACCATGTTGGACAGACTGACGGTCCACTGGTCCACAAAGTCCAGCATGGAGACGACTGAACAGAACCGATGGAAAAGTAGTTGTTGTACATGTACAGACCATAAACATGGAGTCCAGCTGGGTTTGATGCTGCCGGGCAGACGGACCTCTGGGAACCTCTGAGTTCTGCTGGTCCACTCTGTGGAGGAACCAGAACATTTAGGAAGGAAGGAAATATTCATCCAGCAGTTTTCACAGATGAAATCACCAAGAGCTTCACAGTAAAAGTCCTTAAAACAGAAAAACTGAGCATCAAATGAACATGACACAAATAAGCCAACAAGAGCAAGAAGAAATAATAAAGCCTGCAGATGACTTCATAAAAGTATAGAAATGTCAAAGCGTGTGTACTGCACTCCTTTCAGAAAGGTTTTCTACTCACAGTTCATTCTGAGGCCTTATTCTTAAACTCAAAAGCATATTTAGAAGAGCAGACTAAAGCTGCCTTCAAAGCCCTTTTGCTATAAGCTTCGACTTTTCAATTTTATTTATATAGCGCCAATTCATGAAACATGTCATAAAATCAATCAGGTTATACAGATTTGGTAAAAAAAAAATCCTATATGAGGGAACCAGTTGATTGCATCAAAGTCTTGACAAGCAGCATTCACTCCTGGAGAAGCGTACAGCCACAGGGAGAGTCGTCTGCATTGTCCATGGCTTTGCAGCAATCCCTCATACTGAGCAAGCATGAAGCGACAGTGGAAAGGAAAACTCCCCTTTAACGGGAAGGAAAACCTCTAGCAGAACCGGGCTCAGTATGAACGGCCATCTGCCTCGACCGACTGGGAGTTACAGAAGACAGAGCAGAGACAAAACAAGACAGACAAAAAAGCACAGAAGCACACATTGATCCAGTAATCTGTTCTACATTAGATGGTAATAGCGGGTGAGCCGTCTTCTCTGGATGATGTCACAGTTAACAGAACGCCAGACCAGGTGTACCTACTATGAAGAAAAAAGAGAGAGAACAAAAAGTTAAAAGCTTTACATCCCAGATGACAAAAATCACATGTGGGGTTCCCCAAGGGTCCATTCTGGGTCCCCTCCTATTCAACATCTACATGCTCCTCTAGCTCAGATCATAAAAAACAACATCCGCTACCATAACTATGCAGACGACACACAGCTTTACATCACCATGTCACCAGGTGACTATGAACTACTTCAGGCACTGAGTAAATGCCTAGAAGAAATCAATGAATGGATGTGCCAAAACTTTCTTCAGTTAAATAAAAACAACACTTAAGTATTAATATTTGGACCAATAGAGGAGAGATCAAAAGTTAGCTCACAGCTTCAGCTGCTTCAGCTAGGAACCACCACTGAGCTATATTATACATTGGAGTGCTAATCGCCGGCTGTTAGAACGAGACGCTGTGAAGCCACCAGCCGGCATATTGGTACTCGCTATTTTCCCCCAGTAACCAGGGAATATGTGCGCTACAGCATGGAATAACGAGGATTTTCTCATGTTCAGGGGGAGCTCAAAACTTTTAAAATGTCAAATGCCATATATTTTTATGTTATGTTCTAAAACTATCAAGTACCGAAAAAGTCATGTGCTGAAATATTTTGCATTTTATCTATTTAAATATATATATATATATATATATATATATATATATATATATATTCCTTTTATATATACACACATACATTCCTTTTGTATGTGTGTATATATAAAACATTTATAAATATATAAATAACAATATACAAAAACATATATTTACATATATGTATACATATATCTACATATATACATATACACATACTTGTTGTTGCAACCAAATCCTATGGGATTCTGTGAGAGTAGGGAGTAGCAAGATGGCGGCCAGTGACTTCAGTTTTTCGGCAAAATCAGCACTCCAGTGTATTATATAGCTCAGTGGGAACCACTGATCAGGCCCGAAATCTGGGTGTAGTGATGGACTCAGACCTGAACCTCCAAAAGCATTTAAAAACAGTTACAAGGTCGGCTTTCTATCACCTGGAGAACATTTCCAGGATTAAAGGACTGATGTCTCAGCAGGATCTGGAAAAACTAATCCATTCGTTTATCTTTAGTAGAACTGATCACTGCAACGGTGTTTTCACAGGTCTGCCTAAAAAGTGGATCAGACAGCTGCAGCTGATCCAGAACCTGCTGCCCGCGTCCTCACTAAGACTAAGAACGTAGAGAACATGGACCCCGTTCTGAAGTCCTCACTAAGACTAAGAACATAGAGAACATGGACCCGGTTCTGAAGTCCTCACTAAGACTAAGAACGTAGAGAACATGGACCCCGTTCTGAAGTCCTCACTAAGACTAAGAACATAGAGAACATGGACCCGGTTCTGAAGTCCTCACTAAGACTAAGAACGTAGAGAACATGGACCCGGTTCTGAAGTCCTCACTAAGACTAGGAACGTAGAGAACATGGACCCGGTTCTGAAGTCCTTCCACTAAGACTAAAAACGTAGAGAACATGGACCCGGTTCTGAAGTCCTCACTAAGACTAAGAACATAGAGAACATGGACCCGGTTCTGAAGTCCTCACTAAGACTAAGAACGTAGAGAACATGGACCCGGTTCTGAAGTCCTTCCACTAAGACTAGGAACGTAGAGAACATGGACCCGGTTCTGAAGTCCTCACTAAGACTAAAAACATAGAGAACATGGACCCGGTTCTGAAGTCCCCACTAAGACTAGGAACGTAGAGAACATGGACCCGGTTATCAGGGCATCAACCCTCCAGACCACTCAGGTCTTCTGGCTCTAGCCTGCTCTGCAGAACCAAAACCAGAACCAGACATGGAGAAGCAGCATTTAGTTCCTATGCTCCACTGATTTAGAACAAACTTCCAGAAAACTGTAAAAGTGCTGAAAGCCTGAGTTCCTTTAAATCAAGATTAAAACCACTTTTTTTTAGGATTGCCTTCGACTGTTCTAGGTAAACAGTTCTATTGAAACATCACTACTTCAACTTTGTACTCCAGCTGTTTTTAATGTTCTAATTTGTTTCTACATTTTATTCCTACTTGCTTTTATTCTTTTTTATTTGCCTATATTTTATACAAAAAAAATTGCCTTGCCTTGTCTGGATGCCAACGAGCTCACATTATATCTGTCCACACAGAGACAATCAGAAGGTAAAGGTCCATGAAGGACATCTGGATGTGAGCAGAGAACCAGAGGATCCAGGTAGTTGGAGATGTTTAATGTTCCTGCTGATCCACTAAGAACCAGCAGAACTTCTGATGGTCCACTTCAGCTCAGCTTGGCTCCACCAACCACATGATGAAGCTTTCCTTCCCTGCTGAACTGCTCTCACAACGCACACAGGAACCAAGTCTTGATGGGTCAGACTGGCTCTACCAGCTATTTCCCAGCGGGTCGTGGAAATGTGATCCACTGTTAGTCTGACATGGAGCCAGGAAGCAGCAGAACCTCCTGATCAGCATCAACACTCCAGACATGAAGACATGAAGGTGTTTTCATCAGAACAGGGCAGCTGATTTCTGGAGATAACGGATCAAACCTCTGTCTGCAGATAGAACTGGAACATCTGAGAGCTCACTGGGAGGAACTGGGTTTCTGTTCTTGGCTCTTAAAGAAATGTAATGGGTTATTTACAGAACCTCAGACCCCGACTTCTTTCTTCTTTCACTGGCACCACACCAACTGGGAAGACATACAGATGTTTCTCCCGTGGGCCCCCCCCCCCGTGCCACGTGCTTTGATTTCTCGCTGGAACAAGAACTTTCAAATCAACTTTCCCTGTTTCAGGAGGTCGACTTAAAATAAGTACTTTTGAATTCACTTCGATCAGAGACTGTGAGCCAACTATCTCCTAGTGATCGTCATAAGAATCCCGCTTATTGTTTTGGCCAAACCCTCATGAGCAGGGGTGTCCAACATACGGCCCGCGGGCCGGATCGGGCCTGCCGAACAATTTAGTCCGGCCCTGTGGCTAAATGCATTACCATTATAATTTTTTATTTATTTATTTATTTATTTATTTATTTATTTATTTATTTTACAGTGTCCTGTCTGACAATGTGGCAATAAGAATTGTTGTCTTAATACCAAAAAAAAAGCTCATCAGATTTGACTTTCACAAGTAGAGCAGTACTACTTTTGCCATAGTGCTCCGCTTGATTTATGAATGTGAATAGTTTTATTATGATTCATGCGGGGAATATCTCAAATGATATTTGAGATAAGTGCTGATTTCTTGAATGTGGTGTTAAACCCTGAATTTAACTAAGAGTTGCTACCTCTCATTTTAATCCATCTTGATTTGTTTTATTTTCATTTATTTCCTTTTGTATTTCATTTTTTAGTGGTGAATATTGTTTCCTAGAATAATTCCTGTGACAGGGCAATTATTTGGTTTTGGTACCATTTGAGTTTGAATGACCGAGTATTAAAATTATAATAGCAAATTCTAATTAATAATAATTAAGGGTGCTCCGATCAGGATTTTTGGGGCCGATCACCGATTGCTGAAAGCAGTATTGGTTGATACTGATCACCGATCACGGGTCACCAATCACTGGGTCTATCTGAAGCCTTCTTTTTATCATGTCATATATTCAATTTTAATAGTCTTAACAAAAATGTATATGTATTAAAATTAACAGAAGATTATGTATTGTGAATTGTCAACTTTATACATTCATTGACAGGAAACATTCAACATTTTACTTCCTTAGAAACATCTTAAACAGCTTAGAGCTTAACAAATAAGCCTTATTTCTAAATAAGATACAAAAAATCTGTCATTGTTAATTTACACAAACTTAAAGTGTACTTAAACTTAAAGTGCAGAGCAAAGAAAACAAAATCAAATATTTTGGGATGCCATGATAAAAAGGCATAAGGTATGTATTTTAGGCTTGTCCTGCGGTAATTAACTGAAAATAGAAGCCATGACGGAACAGTCACACATCTTTAGATAATATATCAGTAATTGTTTGGCTTTTTGTCCTAGCTCAAAATCTAAAATGTCCTTTTAATCACTGCAGACATTTTTCAGTAGTAATAAAGTTTTGTAAATTTCAAACAAATGCTAACTTTAAATATTCTTTTAGCTCATTTAACCCTTGTGTGGTGTTCATATTATTGTTACACAGCCAGTGTTTGTGGGTCTGGTGGACCCGTTGCATTTTGTGCTTTTTAATGCCTCACAATCAAACACTTTTGTGTAAAAATACTTAACAAATGCTACTTCAACCCAATTTCAAGTTGTATAAACAAAATATTTGGTTATTTAAAGCATAATAAAGCAAATTAATTATAATAAAATCATGATATGAATGGAAACAAATTCACACGTGAAGCAAGGTTTTTCCAAAACTAGTGACTTTTAGTTTTTTGAACTCAGAAATTTAACCAATTCAGGTGCACAACACAAGCTATATGAACACAGAGTAAACCTATCAGTCAAGACAACACATCAGCCCCATGACCTTTAGCCAATGGCCTGTACAACACACGAGGGGCAGAGTTTTACTGTGTGTGTTGCAGATATACTTTTTGCACTTGATGCATCTATGTTGTTTTTTTTCTGTCCATCTTCCACACTTTGCACTGATTCTTCTTGTTGCCAAACATGTACTGGAACAGCATCACACACTTACTTCAGGCTCTGCAGATTCTGGTTCTGTAGACTGGGTGGATAGGAATCCTCCTCATTTGGCACATAGGATACCAGGGTTGTGTCACCCATGTATGCAAACTTGTAAGGCTTGACTTTAGACCCAGAAACTCCAGCAAGGATAAGAACCCTGAAGTAGTCATGTAAATGGGTTTGGCCCATTTCCTTCCACCTCTCTCCAAAAACAAGAATAATTTTCTGGATGGAATCTGGTATGAAAAGCTGAAAAGAAGACTTCATGTCCTGTGTGTAAGTAACTGCCACTTGCGTTGGTCCTGGTTGCATCCTTATCACATTGGTAGCCTGCGGGGTGACTCTTTTCTTGGGCGAGACCATTCAATTTCAACATTTTTGACTTACATATTTCCTCACTTGCTCCATGCTGACTGTCTTGTTTTTGTTCTTTCTTGTTCTTGGCCCTGTGGCTGGCTGCAGACGGCCTGGTCTGGAGACTTGTCTTTATTTTGGAACTGGCTGATGCTCAATCTTGTCCTGCTTCAGAGTCACTGTCAGACTCTAAATTTTCAGAAATGGGATCCTCAAATTCTGAAACCTCTTTTTTTGAATACTATCCCTCAACATTATCATCAAAAACTTCTCTCTCTTCCAAAATCAATTACAGGGCCCTCTGCGCATAGTATCTTTTGGCCACCTTGATCACTTGTTATAAGAAACCACACTGGCAAAGCTATATTTATACTCTATCTACTCCATTTGTAGCAGAAAGAGTGTGATAAACTCAAGATTACCACAAAACAGAGAGTCAAATGTGCCCAGACAGGAGGAGGAAAGAGTGTTGTGTACACAGAACGTCAGTTTCCACACTTCAATTAGCCCCGGGTCCAGTGGACCCGGACACCTTAAATGTAATACAAATGTGTAGGGGGGGTGTAGGGCGTGTAGTCAATAAAATCGTTTTCTGATATATGTTCTTCACACAAAATGAGCCAAGGCCAGTGAATCTGAGTTTGAAAAATTAATTGATTGTATCATTTTTCGTTCAATAAAAAATGAAAACGGGTCCCACAGACCCGAACACCACATAAGGGTTAAATCTACATACATTTTAAAGTGCATAGCATGAAAATCATGAGTCAATAAGAAAGAAAGAAGAGGAATAGAGATTAGTAAAGCCATTTCTCTTAAAGCTTACTTGTTAAGCATCAATGGCAGATTTTTCTTTAGAAATATAAGCATCTCTGCATTTTTGGCAGACAGCTTGTTCCTCTTCTCATCTACAATATTCCCTGCTGTGCTAAGAAGTCGCTCACTATCTACACTTGTGCATGGAGCACAGAGGTAGGCTTGTGCGAGAGCGGGGAAACGACTTTTATTGTCTCGCCAAAAAACAAGCGGCTGTCCGCTCCGTGGGATGACTGGCTCTGATAGGTAGAGGTTCATCTGCAATGATGTTGAGCTGCTGATGTCACCGCCACCATGTTCCCCATCTTCATCCAACAACTCAGCATACATAGCGTGTAAGGAGCCAGCTCGTGGTACTTTCTCTGGGGGCTCGGTGCCAGTCGCTTCCAAACTTGCCTCACCATTTTGCTGCTCCTGTCCAGTAGCGCAACGAGAAGCGCGACAGCCAATGAGCTAACCAGTATTTTCGCCCCTTCCCAAAATTACTTCAACGGAAGGTTGTGCGTCTCATCGGCCCATCTGATCCGCCTTTATGGAGACCGCCGATCAAACTATTTAAAGCCTTTATCAGCCGATAACGATCAGTGACCGATCAATCGGAGCACCTTTAATAATAATAATAATCATAATCAAACAGCATCCTGGCATAACAGACCAGAGCATTTCTGACACATTTTAATGAGTTGCTGCAGTTCTGCTAACTTGTCTAAAGCTCAACTGAAATGTAATAAATCCATTGAGATATTTAAGAGCTGAAGAACAGCTGCAGCTCTAAACTCCTGTGTGGGAACAACACCAAGTCTCTGGTTCTGATCCCAGTGATTGTTCCAGCTCCAGCTGAGAAGAACTAAAACTCCTCAGTCACTAAAACTGAGGAAGACTTCCAGATAGATTTTTTTTCTGTTCTGTCTTTCTTCGAGGTCGGTCGTGTCTTTCTGCTCTGCTCTCCAGAGCTCCTTATCTGCTCTGCCTCCCTGCCCCCCTTCTCTCCTGCTATTTGCGTCATCTTGTCTTTCTGAGCACTTTCTTCTTAATACCCGAACTCTGAAAAATCATGGATCTGGTAAGCTGGTCTCTAAATGCTATTGATCAATTTTTTTCGACGGGTTGGCACGAAAGGGGGACCAGTCCTGTCACGATTTGACTATTTTTGGGGAGTACACCCTACATTGCTGGATGGAAAATGGTGTGTCCTTCGCCTTTGTCATTCCTGGACGTTTGAAACGTTTGCATGTTTGGATTCAGGATACTTGGATTGCTACTTATTGGATTTGGTGGATTTTTTAAGTGTATCAGCAAATACAGCGGATGTCGGTAGCCATTTGGCCTTGATCAATCTACCGGCTGCAAATGACGCGCTCACTAAGGTGGTGAACGGACAGACCTGGAGGTTGGAGGAGCAGAGCCGAAAAGCTGGCTGTGCTGGAACGCAGACTGGCTTCGGTGGTTGACCTCAATGGTAGATGGGATAAAATCTTGAAGTGTATCGCGGAAAAGCCCAACAATTTGGAATGTTGGATTTATTTGAAGCCAGCAAAAACTTAAAGCTGACAGTAAAGTCAAAGCAGCTTGTCTCAAATACAAATTAAATATTTGGAATTTGCCTTCCCTTATCAATGTTACCCCTGGATTGTTATGGCGAGACTGCTCAAAACTCTCCCCTGCCCCCTTTTCCCATCTGACATCTGTGGATGTTTTTCTGAACTGTTGGCTGGCGAAAAACATCAAGGACAATGGGCTCTGAAGAGCTTCCACGGAAATATAAACACTTCACCCAAACAGACACACATGACTGATGCTCACAAATACAGATGAACTTACACGCGACTAGTCTTTTTTTCCCCCAGTGTCCTGTCTAGCAATGTGGCAATAAGAATTGATGTCTCAATGCCAAATGGAGCTCGACAGATTTTGCTTTCACAAGTGGAGCAAACCGCTTTCGCCATAGTACTCAGCTTGATTTATGCATGTAAATAGCTTTATTGTGATTCCTGCAGGCAGAATTTCAAATTATATGGACACTTCAATGGGAAAATAGGAGAGTAAAGGAAGAACAAGAAGAGAAAAAAAGAAAGAAGAGGTGAAAGAAAGAAGGGATAAAAGGGAGAGAATGATAAAACGTTCTCTGTCTGCTCCATCACCTGGAAAGAGAGACACAAACAGAACAGCACAACCAACAGACATAAAGTAACAGATACAATCGAGTAACACCTTGATGCCATTGCTAAATCATGTGTTATTATTTAAGCTGACATGTGTAAAGTGATACCTGAAGGAAGAAAGTGAAAGAAAATAAATAAATAAATTACAGGCTTTCTGTATATAAGTGAACACTTGATAACTGGAACCCTTAATAACTGGAACCCTGTACCTGTGGCAGTTTGTGAGAGTGCACTAGTTTAGGTGAAAATTATCCAGAAGAAAATAGCTCGATAGTGGTTGTGTACAACCAAAGGCCCGCTTTCCCCGAGCACAGAGGCAGGGGTCAGGGGACCCATATCCCCAGACTCCCAAAGGGGCCCCCAAAGCGAGGCGCCCAAGAGGGGCCAACACAGGAAATCTGCAACCCTTCCCCCCCAAGGGCAGAGGAGAGACGACCCGAGGAAATCCCCCAGCCACTGCAATACTGATGCCCCGAAAAGCCGCGGTGACGAGCCCGTGGGCTCCGCCGGCAGCCAGCCGCGCTGAAGTGGTCCCGGCCATGGGTCCTGGGGGCCAGAGGCCCCAGGTCCAGGCCCCGCGAAGCAGCCACCAGGAATGGGCCGGCACCCGCCCCAAACCTGAGGACCGCCAATGCGCCAGAGGGCCAAGGCGCCCGCCAGCGCAGCGGAGGGGGACAGGACGTAGGGGGATGGGCTCCGCACCTAGCAGAGACTTGAGATGTTCTTGGGAGAGGGAGCGGACCGGACTCATACCTGGAAGAGAAAAAAACAAAACTCATTCACACCATCCCTCCCTAGTGCCCCACTCACCACACAGACTTACCAAAAAAAAAAAAAAAGGACGCTGTACACACATTCCCACATAACACTCACATCCAACCAGGGACGTGCAGAGACCGTTGGAGGGGCAGGTGCTCAAAGTTAAAAGTGGGCACATGGGGCATGGATTTAAAACACGATACAGAAACATACCTTGCTATACATCCGGCTGAAATGTACCAACCCATACTATAAAGAATGTAACATGGAATCAAGGGCGTAGGTTTGATTTGAACTTTGATTTGAACTTTAACCCTAGGGACACTTCATTGCTCTGACATCATTGGTCCTACGCAGTATGCATGCTCCCATTTCTTTATGTTTGACTTGAGCGTCAGGGCGCGTTTCTTCTGTCTAAAGAGAAAAGCAGTATTTCTTACTACATTTATACAAATTTTATAAGCACGACACACACTAGATGCTTTTTGTTAATCTGGTGGCCTAGTGGTTAGAGCATTGATCTTGGGTCCCAGAGGTTCTGAGTTCAACTCCCACAGACTACCATTCTGGGTCCCTGAGCAAGACACCTAACCCCGATTGCTCCCCTGGCCCCGCACAGTGGCAGCCCACTGCTCCCCGAGGGGATGGGTAAAGATGCAGAAGTGAATTTCTCCATTGTGAGATCAATAAAGTTCTATTATTATTATAAATTATAAAGCAGCGCCCGATCTGATGAACGTTGAATTGAGACTTTTTTCCCACTTTGAAAAAGTTTGCATTTGAACTTACCAGCAACAGAGAGCTATCAATTTTTACCATCTGCAACATTCCAAACACATTCTCAGACAATTAAATTATTTCCCTAACAATAGTGAGTTGTCGATGTTTAAATGTGCAGTAAATCTTAATACATAAGGAGCATGGAGGACCCAATACTGTACTTTGAGTAAGATTGGTGACACCAAAACTGAATTGTTTCATGAGTGGTTGTCCATTTCATCACTCAAATGAGAACCACATACTATTGGTATATACTAGTAAGACTAATAAAGAACAGCAGATAAAACTTTAAGATATGTTAAGGCCTATATTAAATTAATTTTACGACCATATCAACAGATTAAATACTTTTTACTTTTTTGGTGTACCAAATTACCCTCGTAATGAAGTAATATTTTATGGATTAAGTCCCTGATGATAAGAATGTCTAGCTCCGCCCCTGGTTTGCACTAATTTACTAATAGACAGTGTGGAAATCTTTGTACAATAAAAGCAATGTAAATAGTGTTCCTCGGTTGTATTTGTCGTAATTCTAATTCTAGAAGTAGAAATAGTGAAATAAATAGCACTATCATTTTGTGAAATCCTAATTACGCTATTATAAATAAGTAAAAGTCTAAACAAAATATAGCAGTTGTTTAGGCAGCATATAGTGTTGTTGTGTTGTATATCATATAAAAGAAATATCACCTGCTATTTATACCTGAACTGCATCAGAGGGTCAACAAAAAAATTAAACAATAATAGCAACGAAATATTGGTAAAAGGGAAACCCTCACCTTTTCTTTTTCAGGCAGCTGTGGCTAAGAATCAGAATTTTTAATAGTCTACAGTCTTTGCTTTTCCATCTTTCCAGCTTCAGAACTCCAGCCTGGCACAAAATATTTAGTTTTATAAAACAGATTAGGTTTCTGTTGATAAATGCATTATACTTCAGAATTAGATGCTATTTTGAGATGCTAACGTTGGTTACTTACATTTCTCAAGTTCCATAAATCAAAACTCTCTCGCCTGCTTCTTTACAGAACTGCACTCAGCAGCTTTCACCTATTTTACTGCAGATAATTAGTTTCTTAACTGGGACTAGTTCCGTAGCCTAGTATTAATTGTGGTAACCACAGTATTCCTGTATGACTCAAAACTGAAATCTCCGCTCCAAGCAAGCACGCACACGGACAGACTAGAAAACAGCCAATCAGAAAGAGGGAAGGCAGGATTTAAAGCAGTATAACCAATGACAGTGGAGTTAAACAGCACAGAGCACAGTCAAGTGTGCTGCAGATTTAAAGGGGCAGGACCACTGAGCTATATTATACACTGGAGTGCTGATTTTGCCGAAAAACTGAAGTCACTGGCCGCCATCTTGCTACTCCCTACTCTCACAGAATCCCATAGGACTTGGTTGCAACAACAAGCAGTTTTCTGGCTGAGTGAAAACGTTTCACAGGTAATTCTACAGTCAGTGGATGTACTAACACTATCAACTACTAGGAAATTAGGTGCTGAAATATTTTACATGTTATTCATATTAAATATATATATATATATATGTATATATAAGTATGTGTATATGTATATATGTATATATATGTATACACATATGTAAATATATGTTTTTGTACATTGGGTATTTATATATTTATAAATGTTAAACATATTATTTAAATGAATAAAATGCAAAATATTTCAGCACATGACTTTCTCAGTACTTGATATTTTTAGAACATAACATAAAAGTATATGGCATTTGACATTTTAAAAGTCTTAATCCCCCCCTGAACATGAGAAAATCCTCGTTATTCGATGCTGTAGCGCACATATTCCCTAGTTACTGGGGGGAAATAGGGAGTACCAATATGGCGGCCGGTGGCTTCAAAGCGACTCGTTCAAACAGACGGTTATTAGCACTCCAGTGTATTATATAGCTCAGTGGGCAGGACAGATTGGCCAGCGTGAGGCAGCGGAGCTGGGAGCTGCGAGAGGACAAGTAGGGCAGAGTGAGGGTACGTTATGTGGATCATGTAACCAGCCACGGTATATCTAAATTATTATTCTTTTGGACATGCACCATGCACACACACACCAACAAACACGCACACATAAAAAAAAAAAAAAAAACTGACAAAAGGGCACTTTGGGCACCAAGGGACAAAGGGGCAGGTGCTCAAGCCCCCTCCGCCCCCCCCCCCTCTGCACGTCCCTGCATCCAACAATCCCAAGTCGGGGGGTCACCACAATTTAACTATACGACTGCCTGTGCCCGGCCCCCGGACCAGACGCCCCCCAGAGAGGGGGGGCCAACGCAACCCGTACGGGCCACCCAACCAGAACCCCCTTCACCCCCTAAATACCTAATAAACCCCCTCCCTCCCCCACCTTACCCTAGCCACCACTGCCCCCACCCCTTTCTGGGGGGAGCAGAGGCCCCAGACACGGCAAGCTGCTGGCTACCCACTGCAGCCCCCCGCCAAGACCCCAGACCCCGTGGTCCGCTCCTCCTCCAGGCCCCAGACTCTGTGCCGCTATCGGAGATCAGGGTGTGCAAAAGACCCCGATCCTCCCTACACCCGCTCAGATGTTGTGTTGTTGCATGTTGTACTCAAGTGTGTTTAAAACTAGGAGCGCCGAAGAGGGTGCACGGCACAGCCCACCCCCCCCCCCCTCCGGATGAAAGCTGGTGCCAGCGCACCCACTCCAAGCAACTGCCCAGAACCCTCAATGTCTAAATGCGAGAGGAGGTGAAGGGAGCCGCCCGAGGTGAGGCTCACACAACATAAGCCCCCCGCCCCCCGACGTCTTCACCCCCCCCCCCCCATATCATGGCCTACATGAATGTGCGTTGTGAAAATGTTTGGAGTGAAAGTGTCTAAAATGTATGTACTTCTGTATGTAAAATTGGGGAGAGGGACGTCACTAGAAAGTGGCAACCTTCAGTAACGCCCCCCTCCCCAAAGACCTACATGTGTGGCGGCGTGATGGAGCAAGCAGAGGGAGGAGTCCGGGGATGGGGAGAAAAAGACTGGGGAGCCATCCCAGGGAGCCAGCTCCCCTACTGACTCCAATAGGCACCCCCGCTCCCGACAGCCCCACCCAGAGAAGGGGGCCCCGCCAGCAAACCACCCACTAGGACCAATACCTCCACCCCCACCCCCAGCCCACCCACCAAGCCTACTCGCTTTACCCACCCCCTCCCCCCCAAAAAAAATTTAAAAATAAATAAATAAATAAGAGGGGGGACCCTGGCCAGCCAGCCCACACGAGTCACCCCAAATCCCACCGGACACAAGCCCACCAGAACGTCCATTCAGAGTGTTAATGTCGTCTTATTTGTGCTTATCGTGCAATGAGGTTTTTTGTCGGATGCTTCAATCTTTATTTGTGAGAGCATAAATTGTCAAGCATCTGTCTTTTTTTATCTCCCTCCATTTCCCCCATGTTGTTGTAATCTTCCTTCAACAGATTCCAAGGGCAGCGCCTGTGGACTCCGTGTAAGGCGGGGTCCGGGTCGGTTTGGAGGAACGCACCTAACGGCTGCGCTGATGTAGCAGCGGCTAATTCAGCGCAGCCGTTAGGTGGCTGAACTTGCGTTCCTTGGCAACGCATGGCCTCGGTCAATCGTTCCCCCAAAATGTTTGTAAGTGTATGTGATGGACGGTTGTACTGGAACTGAATTTTCGATTGCAATGTAAATTGTAGTTGACAATAAAATTGATTCATTGATTAATTTTATTGATTGAGATACGAAGACAAAACGGTTCAGGAAGAAAGAAAGAAAGTCCAGTTGGTTCCATGTTGGATTTGATTCAATCACTATGAATATGGGAGAGGGACTAAACAGTCCAGTTAGCTCATCATTCTGAATGTTTACAGGCCTCCTAAGTCCACATCAAACTTTTTTAATGATTTCAGTGACCTGCTGTCTGTGATATGTGTTGATTATGACTTTTTAATTATTGTTGGAGACTTGAACTTTCACGTTGACAACCCTGAAGACAGAAGTGCAAAAGAACTGTGTGACACACTTAGAAACTTTGGTTTAACACAGCATGTTAAACAGCCAACACACAAACAGGGACATATTTTAGACTTGATCATCACTAAAGGTCTAAACATTTCACAGGTCAATGTAACTGATGTTGCCTTATCCGATCACTTCTCCGTTACCTTTGAATGTATCATTTCCAGTGACTCATTTAGCCGAAGGGACATCGTAAGAAAACGCACCTTTAAGGACAATGCCACAGAAAATTTTATTCAAGCTTACTTTGCTACTTCAACCTTGGGCTGCAACTCAGTAGATGAGCTAGTAGATAACTTTAATTCTAAAGTCTCAGACATCATTGACTGCATTGCTCCAGTTAAAGTGAAGGTTTTTTACGGGAAGAATAAATCTCCTTGGAGAAATGCTCCAGCAGTTAGAGGTGAAAAAAGGGAATGTCGGAAAGCTGAACGCAGGTGGAGAAAGAACAGACTCCAGGTTCACTACGACATCTATAAAGAGAGACTTTACAGATATAACTTACAACTGAAAAATGCAAGAGAATCTTTCTTCTCTGAGATCATTAAGAAAAACATTAATAACGCTCGTGTCTTATTTGCCACAGTCGGCAGGTTAACAAATCCTCCTGTGTCAGTGGCTTCTGAACTCCACTCCACCAGGGCCTGCAATGAATTTGCTAACTTCTTTACTGAGAAAATCCTAAAAATTAGAGGATCAGTTTGTACATCCACACCAACTCTAGAAGCAAAGCCGTACTCAGCTGGAACTTATCCTGACAAAATGTCCCAATTCAGCCAAATAAACCACAAAAGCTTAGAGCAGATCATTCAGCAGCTAAGTTCCTCTTCATGCTGTCTTGATGTTCTACCCACAGCTTTCTTTAAAAAAGTTTTACCTGTCATAGCGTCTGATTTGACTCAGATAATAAACACGTCCCTCCTGTCAGGTGTTTTCCCCCAGTCCCTAAAAACAGCAATTATCAAACCACTGCTGAAAAAGAACAATTTAGACAAACTTCTACTCCAGAACT
This sequence comes from Fundulus heteroclitus, assembly GCF_011125445.2. Classification (NCBI taxonomy): domain Eukaryota; kingdom Metazoa; phylum Chordata; class Actinopteri; order Cyprinodontiformes; family Fundulidae; genus Fundulus; species Fundulus heteroclitus. Next base: position 2,161,995 of record NW_023396846.1, on the reverse strand, counting down.
ACAGGCCCATCTCAAACCTCCCTTTTATCAGTAAGATTATTGAAAAAGCTGTATTTCAACAATTAAACACCTTCTTAACTACGACCAGCCGCTTTGATGTTTTCCAGTCAGGTTTCCGTGCTCACCACAGTACAGAGACCGCCCTTATCAAGGTGTTTAATGACATCCATATAAATACAGACTGTGGAAGAACCACTGTGCTGGTACTATTGGACCTTAGTGCAGCATTTGATACTGTTGATCACTCCATTCTGTTAGAACGCCTGGAGAACTGGGTCGGCCTCTCTGGTACAGCACTCAACTGGTTTAAATCCTACTTAAAGGACAGGGAATTTTTTGTATCAGTAGGTAACTTTACATCAGAGATGACAAATTCACATGTGGGGTTCCCCAAGGGTCCATTCTGGGTCCCCTCCTTTTCAATATCTACATGCTCCCTCTAGCTCAGATCATAAAAAACAACATCAGCTACCATAACTATGCAGACGACACACAGCTTTACATCACCATGTCACCAGGTGACTATGAACCAGTTCAAGCACTGAGTAAATACTTAGAAGAAATCAATACGTGGATGTGCCAAAATTTTCTTCAATTGAATAAAAACAAAACAGAAGTAATAATATTTGGACCAATAGAGGAGAGATCAAAAGTTAACACACAGCTTCAGTCGCTTCAGCTAAAAACCACTAATCAGGCCCGAAATCTGGGAGTAGTGATGGACTCAGACCTGAACCTCCAAAAGCATCTAAAGACAGTAACAAGGTCGGCTTTCTATCACCTGAAGATCATTTCTAGGATTAAAGGACTGATGTCTCAGCAGGATCTAGAAAAACTAATACATGCGTTTATTTTTAGTCGAATTGATTACTGCAACGGTGTCTTCACAGGTCTGCCTAAAAAGTGGATCAGACAGCTGCAGCTGATCCAGAACGCTGCTGCCCGCGTCCTCACTAATACTAAGAAAGTAGAGCACATAACCCCAGTTCTAAAGTCCTAACACTGGCTCCCTGTATCTCAGAGAATAGACTTTAAAATACTTCTGTTAGTCTATAAATCCTTAAATGGCTTAGCTCCTAAATACATCACAGACTTGTTATCAGCGTATAAACCATCCGGACCACTCAGGTCTTCTGGCTCCAGCCTTCTCTGCATACCTAGAACCAGAACCAAACATGGAGAAGCAGCATTTAGTTCCTATGCTCCAATTATCTGGAACAAACTTCCAGAAAACTGTAAAGATGTGGAAAACCTTAGTTCCTTTAAATCAAGATTAAAAACACATTTGTTTAAAATTGCCTTCAACTGTCCTAGTTAACTGAATCACCACTTTTTTGTTCTTTTTTCTATCTATATTTTATTCCTACTTGCTTTTATTCTGTTTTATTTTGCTATATTTTAATCATGTAAAGCACTTTGCATTTAGCCTCGTGAGACCATCTTGATCTCGCAAGCTTTCAAGGTTTCACTCGCAGATCAGTCTGGCTACTCTCCGTTAAAGAAAATTTGGAGCCGTTCACCAAACGAACGTCCAACAGCGTTGGCTTTGAGGCGGGTTGAGGTGTGACGCAACGGGAAGCGCGTCAGTTCAGTCTAAACAACATGGCGGCTTCAGCCGATGAAACTAGCGTTAGCATGGCTATCGAGCAAGTTTTATCGGAATTACAGAGTATTTCTTTGCTGAGCTAACGAGCCTTTACCTGCAGCAGCAAGAGTAGATTGGCTTGTGGTTGTGTTTTCCTCGTCGCTCTGTTACGAGCGACGACGAATCTGATTGGTTTATTTGGCCCGTCTATCACCAACATAGGCCAATCAGCTAACCAGTATTTTCGCCCCTTCCCAAAATTACTTCAACGGAAGGTTTCCAGATGGATATGCGGAGCAAATCTATCTGGCGGAGTCAGGTAACTTTGCATTGTCTTTGTACTGAATTGTGCTATATAAATAAATTTGCCTTGCCTTGCCTTGCCATTAACATGGAACAGAACCAATCAGAGTGAGCTCCAGTCCAAACTAAATCTTTGACTTTAAGCAGAGAAAAGTGTTTAATGATGGCGAATAATCAATGAGGCCCAAAAGCAAACAGATCAGAGCTGTTAAACATGATGTAGCAGCATCCAGGACGCCTCCAACAACATCCATTCTTTCCACTTTCACTGCTGTGGTTCTGGAGAACATCCAACACACACCGCTTCACATATGAACATAGAAATGTGGGAAAAAGAGCTGAGCTCACGTTAAACACATGTTGGAATAAAAACATTTCAGACTGACTCAGTTTCCACAGTTACAGCAGTTAGATACAGCTCACCTCTCTGAGGATGCAGGTCCAGAAGGTTTAAACTCAATAGGTTTATCCATCGACCTGTCGCTCTTTAAGGACACACAGCTGGGTTCTGGTTCTGGTTGATGTTTATCTGTCAGTGTCTTAGGAATCCTGTCAGAAAAAATATATTATAATAGTTTAAGAGAGTTTTATTTTATTTTTAAATATGGCACAACAGAACCAGATGGTTTATAAACTTGATGTTCTAAATGGTTCCCATCAGAACAAATCCTCCATCATGTTCCTGATCATTAATCCTCTTGAATAATGTCCAGCCTTGTTTCCAGAGCAGAAACACCAGTTCTGTTGGTTCCTGAGGTCCTGGTACCATGGTGTTCTGGGCTGGTCGGGTCTCCATGGCATGTTGACTTCAGAAGAGACTCAGACAAAGAGCCATCAGACACCTCCCTGGAGCCAGGCCTGCAGGGTGGGGGTCAGGAGGGGTTCAGAAGTGGGCATCTAATATTCTAGCTCTGACTCATTGATCTTGGATGGATCCAGGTCCAAATTGCTACAGAACCTCCTCCATGTGGGCCATCATCTGCAGGGAGGTCGGGTTCTATAGAAGTTGGGTAACAGGTGAGGATGAGGAGTTAGGTTTATAAATGCTGGGATCATAATCTGGATCTAGAGACATGGAGGTTCATCTCACTGGTGGGTCAGGAACCAGAGCTGGTGTAGGAGGTTAACTGGTACCAGCTAGATGCTTGGACTCACCTCCATGGACAGCTTGGGTTCTGGAGACAAACTCCTGCAGAGGGGCTGGACTTTCTCCTGCTCTAGGGTTACCCAGAGAGGATTCTGGTGGCTGTGGAGAAACTAGTGGATCTTCCATGGAGGAGGAAGAGTCTGGGTCCTTGGAGGAAGGTGAGTTCATCACTTTCTCTGAGATCAGTGAAGGCGGTAAAAAGCTCCCTGTTGTCATGGTAACAGGAGTGGATCATCCTGTCTGCTCTCAGGCTTTAGCATCATTAAGGACCCTCTGCATCCTGCCAGAGACCTGTTTTAACTTCTTCCTTCTAGGAGGAGCTATGGAGCGATTAAATGTGGGACATTGCACCACAATAAAAGCTTCTTTCCTCAAGCTGGGTTGACGTTTATCATACAGACTATATGATGAATGATAAAAGCACTTGTGGCTCCTTGTTTTATTTTATTTATTAGGGTTTTAGTATTTGTTTAATACTTTTATGTGCCCCTCTCGTCGTGTTAGATTTGGAAGCTATGGTTTACATCCCTCTGTCGCTGTAAATGTCAAATTGTGCACTTAAGCTGCTTGCACCTTGCATCTCTATTCCAATGTTGATTTTTTAAACTGCAAATGGCAAATAAAGAGACATCTGAATCATCCTGAGATGCTGAAAGCTCTGGACCCTGTGGAGCTTTTCTGGTCAGCACGCCTCCTTTCTTTATGTCCAGTTTAGAGATTTTTCCACAAAATCTGTGCAGGCAACTGGCAACTGGTCACCAGGGACCCATCGGAACGTAATTTTGACTTCAAAATCATATAGTTCCTACCGTGAACTTCTATTTTAAAAAATCTTTGTCCAAGATGGTCGTCTAGGCCCTCCTCCTTTGATTGACACATCTGTTGACCAACTGTGTTGATCCACAGTTTCTCCAGAGCTAATGTTATTCACCATAGCTCATTTCTAAAACCCTCACTCCTCCTGGATTGAAGTACGTTTCTCAGACCAGTCAGTTTAAATGATCATTGCCACATGTGGAGATTATAACCAGTGAAATTACCGTCATGTGGATGTATCGCTTGTGGGGCAGGACATTTAAAGCTCCATAGCAACAGCATGTGTAAAGATCATTGGATTACTGGACTCTCTGTGCATTCTTGTGTGTAAAAGGCAGTTTTTGGTGTTAGACGTACATTTTCACCAGAAACAAGAAAACGAGCAAAACAACAGACAATTTTATGTGTGTTCCAACTACAATAACTAAAAACTGGTTACCAGAAAACTACACTGGACTTTGTTTAAAACAAGAAAGTGTTATCTCTACAGAGACACCAAACTTTTGCCTCTTCTCCAAAGGGTTCAGGAGCAGCGTCTAATTTAATTTGGGTATATTTTGTTGGGAATTATTTGAACTTTGGGAGAGCCAGTTAAGAGGTTGTGGATTATCTTATTAGTGTGTATTTTTCTTTATGGTTAAATTAATAATTTATCAGTTATTTTAGGGGAAAGTTCAATAATAAAGTTTTCTGGGAAAGGTTCATTGTCAAGAAAATCTACTGAACTCCAAGTGGAATAAACTGTTAATTTTTCAAAACTCCATAAAAAATAAATTAAATACTATTAACTTCAATATGAAGAAAAATAATCATAAGATGTTTGTATCATAATGAAGAAGCTTTAGGTTCTTGGAATTTTACTGGTGCATAGGAATAGAACAGGGTTCTACAGAACAGTTGGATTTGATTCAATCACTATGAATATGGGAGAGGGACTAAACAGTCCAGTTAGCTCATTAACATGGAACAGAACCAATCAGAGTGAGCTCCAGTCCAAACTAAATCTTTGACTTTAAGCAGAGAAAAGTGTTTAATGATGGCGACTAATCAATGAGGCCCAAAAGCAAACAGATCAGAGCTGTTAAACATGATGTAGCAGCATCCAGGACGCCTCCAACAACATCCATTCTTTCCACTTTCACTGCTGTGGTTCTGGAGAACATCCAACACACACCGCTTCACATATGAACATAGAAATGTGGGAAAAAGAGCTGAGCTCACGTTAAACACATGTTGGAATAAAAACATTTCAGACTGACCCAGTTTCCACAGTTACAGCAGTTAGATACAGCTCACCTCTCTGAGGATGCAGGTCCTAAAGACTTGAAGTCAATAGGACAATCCTTTGAATCATCGCTCTTTAAGGACACACAGCTGGGTTCTGGAACTGGCTTGACTGTTTGATGGATCCTGATGGAAACATTATTATCAACATACATCCTGTTAGGTTCTATTTAATGTTCTGAGTTTCTGTTTAATACCAGCCCACATTTACATCATGGACCTAAATGAGCAGGAACTGCACTGAAAAATGGGACCCAGAGGTAATTGTCTACAACTTAAATAACGGCTCAGTGTTAATTGCCTATTTAAGTTTGAGGGAGAACAACTCTGGGATTTATATGGGAATCAGAGGTTCTGCAATATTTGAACAGATTAGCTGACCCGGTCAGTACCTACATGCAGGGACAGAAAATAAATGTAAAGATTCTTCCATAAATGTCTGATCAGCCGTCCTTCTTTCTAGGATGAATAATGTTGAACACATGTTGGTCATCAAGATGCAGGAAATGTTCTGGAAGTTGGTGAGTTTTTCCAGATGTGTCCTGCTGGAACCCAGAGCTCTAAGCAACAGGCTGGTGTCACTCAGCTGGTTGTGCAACACTGACTTGCTGTTTGTCAGAACCCACTGGTACCATGCTGAGCTGCTCTGTTCAGTCTGGATGAAGCAGCAAAGAGGAACAGCAGCAGCTTCAGGACCACTTGGTCTCTTCTGGCCTGATATAGTGAGAACGCTGTGTGAAAAGGGCTCTGGACACTTAGAGATGCTGATCTCACCTCTGAGCGTGGCTCTGGCTCTCAGCTTCCCCACACAGAGTGGTTTTAGAGGGAGGGACTCCCTCCTCTCTGTCCTCACACTGATCCATGCTGCTGAATTCACATCCACATCAGCTCACACACACTTTCTACCTTCACCTGCAGAGGAAACACAAATCATTCATCTGCACATCAACTCTGATCATCCTTTACATCATTAGTGCTGGAAAAAGATCAGCTGCTCCTCCTCTGATTGGCTCTTCTTCTCTGCTTCATATCAGTGTCAGTTGAATGCATTCAGACAGCAGTGAGAGGCAGAGGAAGCTGCCATCAGCTGCTGTACTTCTACTATCAGTCCACTAGATGGAGCCATGGAGCAACATTTCATCCACTGACACTGATTCACTCTGACTGAACATCAGCAACTATTTTATTTCACAATCATCAAACTCTACAAGTGGATTATCTGCTGCATCAAAGCTGAACTATTCAATAATCTCACTGAATCAAACACATTTTAACATTGATGTCATTTTATTTTGAAATGACTCACAGGAAGCAGCAGGAAGCTGTTGTGTCTGACTTTAACGGGAGACCAGAGTTTGATTCCAGGAAATAAAACATGAAGCAGTTTGTTGAGTGAAGAAAACAAAGAAACATCAGCTGTTCATCATGTTTGGTTCCAGTTCATCAATAATCTAATAATCCTGTAGATTAGTCTTCAGACAGCAGAGATGAAACTTTGTGCTGAAATCAGAAGTGAACATGTTCTCCAGACATCAGAGAGCAGAAACAAAGAGGAAAGTTCCTCAAGACAAAGTTCTGGTAGGAAACAAAGCAAACTTACAGTTTGTTCAGACGGTCCAAAGTGCTGAAGAACAAGATCTGAACAACAGACTGAGACCAAACAGAACCACCGTAGAACCAGACTGTGTTCCATCTGAACACGATGAGATCAAAATGAAATCAAAACAGGCACTTCTGTTATTTTGATGACATTACAGTTTCTGTTCCTTTCTGGTTTTCTAATGAGGAACCAAGGAAATAAAATGAGGCTCATTCCTGATCAACAACTTCTTCTTCTACTGTCAGCTGAGAACTTAAGTGTACAACAAATATACCTATTTCCAGTGTGCGATTTGCAAAAAAAAAAAAAAAAAAACAGATGGGGGGGGGAGGGGGGGTTATCATTTCAAAAGTTTTATTAATGAATAAAAGTTTTATTAATAATGGTTAGCTAGCAGGTGCTCTTTCAGGTAGCTAGCTAGATCCAATAGGTTAGACTATTGTTTTTAAACTTGCACCATCTACCGTCGGGACTCGGGAGTGGGTATCAGTTTACTTTATCCGCTTTGAGTAGAAAACGTAATAGACCAGTTCACTGTTTAGATGCGGGTTTTTTCGCGAATGCGCGCCGGATTGGTAGGCAAAAGGCGAACACAATGGCGGATACAAACTGAGAAACTGACGAGTTCTCCAGGTATTTTTCTTCTTTAGATAACGTACTACAAGATCGTTTTAAGAGTAAGTTGATGGTTGATGGTATCAGATTGCCAGATCCACACAGCAAAAGCCTGAAGAGACGGAGCGAGTCTGTGAAATGCTGGCCAAGTGTTTCGTACCGCGACACAGCTGCTTTATAAACACGCAGGCCAGTACGGACAAGAGAGCACGAAAGCCCCTGAAACCACTGGACGGCTGCAATTATTTTATATCAGGAAAAAGGCTCCAATAAACGCCCGCGACGCCATGAGGGATTAAGCGGGTCAGAAAATGGATGGATGGATGTTCAGACATGTTTGTGCAACAGCACAAAGCGGCGTCTGACACAGACCGCGTTTCAGCAGAGAGGAAGACCCGCCCGGTAGGTTAAACAATTATTGTTCACTACGGATTATTTTGGTGTTTCTGTCTTGTTAAAATGGGTGGAGGTGTCAGCGACATTGCAGCGTAAACACAGAAGTACTAGCGCCCGTGAACGGGGGCGTAATGTAGCCGGAGAAGCGGCCCGTGTAGCGATCGCCACCTCCCCTCCGCCGCTATTTAAGTAGAACAATGACTAGAGCAGAATTAAGTTATAATTTACCGGAGATGAAGTGTAGACTGCAAATTCTGTCGTAGTATGATTGCTCCCCCAGTCCATTGAGAGTGTCTGCCTGCGCTCTTTTCATTGAAAATATCCATTTCTTTCTTCATTCTTCGTCCTTCCTCCTTCGGTAAACGACAGAAACGTACATCCAACGATTTGGAATGCCTCTCTGTGCAACCGGGAGCACAACAAGTCGTAGGCATTGTTTAGATTCCAAAAATAAACTAACTAAAAGTACGCTCTAAATCACCCGTTTTGTCATGTAGTAGACGAGAACAGTACTGTTTTTTGCCTACCCGCGGACCCGGATGTAGCGCTGACGTCACGCGTGACGTCATGCGTGAACTGGTCTATAATACTCTTTAAAATTAAACAAAAAATTTTACAAATGGGAAGGAAACAAGACATGTATTAATATAAATTTTAAAAAATCCATATTACTTATACAGATCAGAGGGGGGAGGAATGTATCCCCCCAGGGATAAAACACGAATGACCAAAGGGGGGATATCACAACCAGGGGGGGTAAATCCCCCCATCCCCCCCAGCAAATCGCACCTAGCTTATTTCCTAGAATATCTTGATGCTGTACAGAACCAGGTTAAGTCATTGACTCATGCTTACATTTACATTGTTCATTACACACTTTGCTTTGAGTTATCACCCCTGTTATAAACTTACATGTTTACGATCACATAGTGCTGAATTTTAGATGTTTATAGTAAATAGTACATGTACTCAATGTATTTATCTACATTTATCTAAAAACATACAGAGGAAAACATTAACAAGTTTTATTGCTCAAAAATGCATTTATGTAGATTGACTGGGCGTTGAACTGGTTCTTTCAGTAATATCTTTCTGACACGTCTGTCCTGTCACCTCTGAGTCTCTGAGCTGTGTATTCCCACACCAAATGCCCCAAAAAGAAAAGCTATATTTATCCCAAATATAACCTTTCTATTTGAAACATTAAAAGAGCTCAAAGTTATTTATTTGGTGATGACTGAACTGTAATTAGAACCTTGGCAAGTCCAGGCTTTGTGGTTCAAAAGACAAATTTGTACTCTATAGCTTTGTTTGCTAGTTTTTGTTGTTCAGCAAAGACGGCATTACTAAGTACTATGCTGCAACATTCACTTCTAGATGAACTGCTTAATTTCTTGGGTTCTGGTCCAAACTTTAGTCATTTAATCAGGATGTTTTATCCAGATAGTTCTAGAGCAGCATCCCGGACTCCTGGAAGGACTTCTGGGTTTAAAATAAGCTGCAACATTCAGCCAGGAGACCCGGTTCCTCCAGAATCATTGATTTTAGCCACAGTTTCTCTCTCTGCTCATTAAAATGATCAGAACTCAGTAATATCACAGTTTTTCTAACAGCAGATTAAACTCAGTCCCAAAGCTGATGATGCTTCTGTGTTAATAGACAGCAGCTCCATGGTCCACATGACTGGTACCGTTGGGCCCAAAGCATCAGGAAGATCTCTCAGCACCAAGAAAAGGGAACTACTTCCTGTTGACACCAGCTCAGACTCCTCTGCTTCATCAGCTGGAGCTGAAGTTCAGAACTTTGGATCAACAGGTTCTCAGAGTTCTGCTAGAAGGAGGACCAGAACATGTTGAGCTGTAGAGCAGATATGAGACCATGCCTCAGCCTCTGCTTCAGAACCGACCCACTAGATCTGGTCGGGTAGTTCAGTGTGAAGCAGCAGGCCTCTCCAGGTCCATTTCTCCATGCTGATCCCTTCCTGTGTCACTAACAGCATTAAAAAGCAAACTCACTTCTTTTAGTTTTTATGCAGAAATCAAAGCATCAGAAGATCCCAGCTGGTGACAGAGTTTAAGAAGGTGGACATCAGAGCCTTGGACCTGAAACTGGACTAGAACCATTAATATTAAATGGATCAGAACCAGTTTGAGCTCCAGATTCTCTGTGGTTTCATGAACAAAGATCTTTGTTTAATGAAACTTTAGTTTGAAACATGAATTTAGGGAAAACAATGTTGCCAACAAGTTCTTAAACTCCTCAGACTCTTCATTTAGGAAATAAAATACTAACTAATAATTGACCCTCATGGGTCAAACACTGTGGAACAACAGACTGATCACTTTTAGCAGCAAATCAACCTCACCAACAGACCTCAGTCGGTCCAGGTCAGACAGAACACCTCTGATGTCATCACCCTCAGCACGGGCTCCCCTCAGGGCTGCGTCCTAAGCCCCCTGCTGTTCACTTTGATGACACACGACTGCGTCCCCAGGTTCACCACCAATCACATCGACACAACGGTGGTGGGCCTGATCAGAGACGACAACGACCAGGACTACAGAGAGGAGGTGGAGCAGCTGGTGGGCTGGTGCAGAGACAACAGCCTGATCCTGAACGTGGAGAAGACGAAGGAGATCATCGTCGACTTCAGGAAAAACCGGCCTCACCATGCTCCACTGCTCATCAACAACTCAGCTGTGGAGGTGGTCAGCAGCACCAAGTTCCTGGGGGTGCACATCACGGACAACCTCACCTGGACTGTGAACACCATGTCACTGGTGAAGAGGGCACAGAAGTGAATGTACTTTCTGTGGAGGATGAGGAGAGCCCGCCTGCCCCCGCCCATCCTCACGACCTTCTACAGAAGCACCATAGAGAGCATTCTGACCAGCTGTCTCTCTGTGTGGTGTGGAGGCTGCAGTGCCTCCGACTGGAAGAATGTGAGGAGAGTGGTGAGGACAGCAGAAGGGATCATCGGGGCTCCCCTTCCCTCCGTTAAAGACATTTCATCGCAGCGCTGTGTATCTCGAGCCCGAAACATCATCAGGGACCCCTCACACCCCCACCATGGACTATTCTCCCTGCTGCCCTCTGGAAAGAGGTTCCGCAGCATCCGCTGCAGGTCCACTAGGTTCTGCAAAAGGTTTTTCCCTGCTGCCACCAGACTGTTGAACTGATGAAGTATAAAAACGGACTGTGTACCACACTCGACTCGCTGATTTGCACATTTGCACATTTGTATCGTATCCTGCAAAATCGCTGCTGCACCTTATCCGGAAACGTACTGCAAAACTGTTTACAATGCAACTGTCTACTATTAAATCACTGCTGCACCTTGCTGCACAACTGTCAACTGGTAAATCACTGATGCACCTTACTGCATATTTGTTTACATTTGTTTTACATTGTTTACATTTCAACTGCCTACTGTTCACTGCTGCACTTTATCCGGAAGTCAATTGAAACTTATCCTGTAACTGACTGCGATTTATCACTGCACTTTTTATCCTGTACTGTAATTCACTGCAAGGTATCCTGTAGAGTTACTGCAATCTTTCTGAGCTGTGTAAAAACAAAATTTCGTTCTGTATGCACTCTGTGCATACAAAATGACAATAAAGAAAGTCTAAGTCTAAGTCTAAGTCTTAAGTCTGATTACTGGAAATATTATTGTTTTATTCATAGATTTATTAGATCAATGTTAAACTTCTGGATTATCTGACTTTTAATGAATTTAAATCTAAAATATTGATGATGAAAACATTAAAGCTGTTAACATTTCCTGGTCTGATTGGACCCACCTTCAGGTCTTCAGCTGTTCTTCAATCTGCTCTCTGAACAGCAGATATTTTACAGCTGCCTTAAACAACAGGCTGGAGAAATATCAGAACCAGAACCTCAGAAGTTCTGCTTCAGTCACTCTGAATCTATCAAACCAACCATCGTTCTTAAAGGGACAGACACACATTTTAAGACGATCCACAAAGTTTAAGGAGCTGCAGAACCTCTAAAGAGACGGTTCAGGTTTCAAGTGGACCTTTGTAACTTTAGCAGAACAGCAGCAGAACCTTTAGATCACATGTTTTTCTCAGAGTCCAGAGTTTCTGGTTGGAGGTTAAAAGGTGGTTTTAACTCAACATGAAGGACGTTCCTGTCTTTAAGCTCCCAGATGTTTAGACTTTAGACGGATCATCTGGAGCCGTGAAGCTCTGATTGGGTCGACAGAGTTCTGCTCATCTAAACATCACATCTGAACATCAGCTGTTCATCATGTTGTTTGGTTCCAGTTCATCAATAATCTAATAATCCTGTAGATTAGTCTTCAGACAGCAGAGATGAAACTTTGTGCTGAAATCAGAAGTGAACATGTTCTCCAGACATCAGAGAGCAGAAACAAAGAGGAAAGTTCCTCAAGTCAAAGTTCTGGTAGGAAACAAAGCAAACTTACAGTTTGTTCAGACGGTCCAAAGTGCTGAAGAACAAGATGTGAACCACTGAGACACAGGTGAGCTGCTACCTGGAAGGAGGCGGAGCTTCAGCTGTGATGGAGGTGGGACAGGTAGGAGGGCGGGGCAGCAGCAGGAGCAGCAGTGGAGTTCCTGGAAGCTTCAAGGTTCAAAGTTTCTTTCTTCTCTTCAAGGAGCAGTTTGGTTTGCAGCTGCCAGGAAGACATCAGGACAGAAAACAACACTCACTAAACACCAGCTTCATCTGCTGGTTCTCCTGCAGAACGCTGAGAGCTGCTGGAAGCGGCTGCTTCTCCATGGTGGCAGTGTGTAGCTGCGTCCTGAATGATCCAGTAGTTTAGCTGCACATCTTCAGCCTGCAGCTGGTTCTGGTGTTTAACAGGAAGTGAGCCGTGCCGGCAGCTCAGAGAAAACCTTCCAGCAGATTCATTCAGATCAGGTCCACATTAAAACAAGGCAGCTCCCAGTCAGAGTGCTGCAGCTTCTGCTTGATGCTTTGTGTGCACGCTGCTTTCTGCACACAGCACCAATGTGGGCTTCAGAGGTTCTGTCCGTCTGGGTCCAGAGGTGTTTCTCCAGCTTCACTCCTTCAACAGACGCATTCTTCCTGAAAACAGAGGAGGACAGTCGGCTTCTTCCTCACATCACTCACAGCTCTTTAGTTTTCACCACATTGATGTTTAAAAAGGAGGAACTGCTCCATCTGACACCTTCCTCCACCAGGAGACCCGGTTCTGATGGATCACTGCTGGGAACGCACACAAGGACAGAACCTCCTGCAGGTCCAATAATGTAGCAGCCTCTGCCATGGCTTTGACCATCATTAGTGTAGAAAACAAAGAACAGAGGAGAAACCACTGTTAAAAAGTCTCAGAGTTAAAAAGTCCATCAGCCACCAGATCAGAACAGAGTCCAAGTTCTAGAAGTTCTGGAAGCTGTCTGCTAAAATGTGGAGCTGGATGGGATTAAAAGCAGAAGAGAAGTCCATAAAAAGGGAACCAACAAGGTCCTCTGCTTCCTCCAGATGTTTCAGAGCAGCTTTCAAAGTGTCCCTGTCTCACCATCCAGTCCTCGACCCGTCCTGGAAGCAAACTGCAGGAGGTCCAAACTGTCCTGACCCGGTTCCATCAGGTCCTCCTTCAGCAGCTTTTCTAATGCCTTCAGAACCAGAGAGGTGAGAGGTTCTGGACTGAAGACAGCGAGTGTCTCTGAGCTTTAGATCTTAGCTCAGGGAACAATTACTGAGGGGGAGTGGTGGCCCAGTAGTTAGAGCAGAACTCTTGGTTCTGATAAGGCTGCTAGAACCTGGAGCAAACCTGAGCAACACCCTTAACCCCCGATGGTTCCCTGGGTTCTGGAAAAGCTGCCCGCTGCTCCCTAAGGGATGGTTAAATGCAGAAGACAGATTTCACTGTGATGTAAAATTGTAACTTCAAATAAAGATTTCTTCTTCTTCTGAACTGGACCAGGTTCTGCTAGAAAAAGCCGACTGAAAGGTCCAACTAAAAATGTCTGCTAGCTACAAAGAACCATTTTCCACACATTTCCTCGGGTCCCATCTGGACCAGGACTTTTCCTTTCTTTGACTCCTTGGAAAGGTTCCACCTCTATACACTTATTAATGGACCGGTTCTGTTCAGGGTCCAAATCAAAGTTTAGGAAAACAAACATCTCCTCATCAGAATAATGAACATTAAAATGATTCATTGAACATTGAAGACGTTAGAAAGGTCCAGATTGATTCTCCCATTCAAGGAGTGGTTCTGGTTCTTTGGCTGCATCTCCATCATGTTCTTCTCACCATCCCATCCAGAACCGGACCTGTTGGTGTTCAGCAAACACTCAGCTTTGTCCTCATATCTGGACTTTGGAAGGTGAAGCTCCTTTTGGCCCATTTCCACAGTTCCCTGTAGAGCGTCATGTCCTCCTGGATGAAACAGAGAGTTCTCTGGTCATTGTGGTTCTGACCCGTTTGGTGAACCAGACTTCATTATTTGGAGAAGTGAGGATGGATTCCTGGAGGAAGACCATCTCCTCACAGAACCAGACGTCTGCAGATCCGGTTTCTGTCCCTTCACCAAGATCCACAGTGAGATGTTTAAAACCATCCCAGTCAGTGGAAGAGAAGCGGTTCTGGAGACACGGAGTGGACTCCTCCATGAGGTCCAGAACTGTTCTTCAGGTCAGCAAGAACCCAAAAAGATTAGAGAGGCAGTCTGTGCTCCCAGAACAAGTTCAGAACCAAAGGTGTCTCCAACTAGAACTGTTTCTGACTAAATGTCCAAATTCTGCCAAAAAAACACAAAAGCTGAGAAGAAATTGTGAAAGAAAGAAGAAATAATTGATGTCTTGATATAATAATCAAAAATGAACTATTTAAAGATCCAGATTTAAAGAATCTATATAAACTGAGCCGTTGACATCTGGCCAAACTGTCTCAGTTGTTCCTGCAGCAGCGTCCAGACACTCCCGTCTCCTCCCTGCAGCTGAACACCTGACCCAGATAATGAGCTGCTGGAAGTCTGAAAGTCTGCTAACAGAGACAGAGACAAGATGGCCGCCTGGACAGAAGGCTTTGTTAGAGCTGCTGTGGAATGTGCCTCTAGTTAATGTCGTCTGACTTTCTTCACCTCTGCTAAACCTAAGTTTTACTAACCTGATCATGACTTAGGTACAAAGAAAGCAAGAAAAGAGCCAAAGCCCAGAAGAAGACACAAAGAAAGAGAAAAGCTCAGCTACAAGGACCATGACTATGCATCAGACATGGAGACTGGAAGAGGCGGAGGAGGGAATCGTGTTCTCCACCATACGGCAGAATCGATTCAAACTCCTTCCAAGGAGCTCATGCTCACAAATTAACAACACAAAACACAACAATGGAGAATCTACTGGAAGCCATTCAAGCTTTACACCTGAGATTTGACCCTCAGGATGAAAAGATGGCCGACATGAAGACAAAGCTGAGCCAAAACACGGTCATGATCAGTAGTCTGGCCAAGGCTCTAGAGTTTAATGCTGCTGAAGTGAAAGATTGTAAGGAGAAGATGGCTGTTATGGAGTCGGAGGTGTCAGTTCTACCAAAGGAAGTCAATGAGCTCCAAGTTAACTGGAGAGAACTGGATGGTTCTGAACCAAGATGGAAGCTGAGGATCAGAGGGATGAAGGAGACGATGGGGGAAAACATTCAGCAGGACGTGCTTCACCTCCTGGGGAAGATTGTTGCAGAATGGGCTGAGAGGGGATGGATGAATACGTTGATAAGCTTCATGGGCTGGGGAAGAAGGAGGAGAAGCCAACCCGCCAGATTATTCTACAGTTTACCAAACGGCAGCATAGAGACGGCAAAAGGAAAATGACTAAAACGTCTCCGCTTTGGGAGTCCACTGGTGTCCGTTTTCCAGAAGATCTGATGAAGGAGGAGCGGCTGGAGAGAGAAACTGTGGCCCCAGATTCTTCAGGCGAGGAAGGCAGGGGACCGGGCCTTCTACCACGGCCCGTTAGGATCCATAAACGGGCGACCCATTTATGCCAAGGACTAAAAGATTTAAAGGTGTTTTCTAAACATGCTGCTGAAGATAGTTTTACAATAAGGCTGTCATTTGTTTTTGGTTAGAAACTAGAGGGATATACACCCTATTCCTTTTCTACCTAAAATAGGAAAAAAGTTATTAGCTTTACTTTTTCCAAACAGCTGTTTTTTAGTGTGATCTGATATTTTCTTAAGTTGTTATTGTTCAAACAGCTTTGCTGATGCTTAAAAGAAATCTGTCTTTTATTTCTCTGAATGCTAGAGGACTCAGGGACAATGTGAAAAGGAAAGCATTATTTTTATTTTGTAAAGGACAAGGAGCAAACTGCACTTTTCTGCAGGAAACTCACTCATGTGACACAGACGCCACCTAGTGGTCAAAGCAGAGGGAGAAAGGATGTTGTTGAGCCTCGGTTCTAAAGGTTCTAAAGGTTCTAAAGGTTCTGGAGGTGGAGCGTCTGTTTAATAGATGTCCTGGAAAGGTTGTTGTCTCCAGAGTTGATGAGCTCAGTCACTGGATGGTAGTTCTGTTAAATGTTGAAGGATATTTTGTTATATTGGGGGAGTGGTGGCCTAGTGGTTAGAGCATTGTGTTCCAGAGGTTCTGGGTTCAACTTCCACAGACTGCCACTCTGGGTCCCTGAGCAAGACCCTTAACCCTAGATTTCTCTCTGGATGCTGTGATAGCTGCTCACTGCTCCCTAAGGGAATGTATGTTTCAATAAAGATAATTATTAATAAATATTTATGGATATGCCAACACTAATCAGAATAAGTTGCTAATGTTAAAGCTAACTGATGTTATTTCTGAATATAAGGAAATTTACTCTTCAGATTTAATTGTGGTAGGTGGTGATTATAACCTGACAGCAGATGACTGGATAGACAGATGTCCTCTAGATGCTCTAAGAAAAGGTTGAATCCTACTTTATGTGAAATTAGCAACTCCAATAATCTCATAGATTTATGGAGAGACAAAAATCCTGGTGCTCTGTTAACATAAATGAATTCAGGAAATCTGAAATGACTGAAGACGACAGATGTAAGATCAATGAGATGTTCTATGGGTCAAGCTATGTTCCAGAAAATGAGTTTTTATCAAATTAATAAATGATTAAAATGTGGGAGTCAGCCCCAGGTAAGATGGCCGCCACATTAGCTCAACTACTGGGAAGCTTAATGAAAGGAACTCAAAGAATTTCACATGTATTGTTTTCTAGATTTCTGTGGAGGTAAATGTTCTTCATCCAAACACTGACTTCTACAGCCAATCACTTTACTACCTTTGGAACACAGAGAAATGACTTTTAAAAGTCACAGCTGCTTCTTTGATGAAGTTATCTCAGTAATATGTTCAAAGGAAACTCTCCTGAAGTAATCCCTGGGGATTTTCCCTCACCACATCATCATTATCATCATTATCTTTTTACAGTGTGTTCTAAATACTGATATATCTATAACAATGGCACATAAAACATGTGAACACAAATCGCTTCATTTCAGATATTCCACTAAAACAGTACATCCAATAACATCCAATTAAAGGTAATATTATAATTTTTTCATTTTAAAACCCTTGATGATCTGCTTTCCCTCAATGACTGTTAGACCTGTATTTTTACTTTATGCTCTAAAACTAAGTCAGTTCACAGATTCACAACGTTCTGAATAAGCATTGTTACTGAGGTACAGGTATACAAATGACTAAATAATTACAAATGCTAATGCGAGTGAGCAATCAGGCCTTCATGTGACTTAGTAGCTGACTAAGCTGGCATTTAGTTACCTGCAGACAATCTGAAAGCCGTCTACTGTTTTCATGCTGCAGATCCTGCTGAGGATTAGCTGAATATAGCATGATCACACGTCCATTATGACACCATGAAATGCTCCACATGCTGAGGATTCAGTTACTAAACGGCAGAAAATCAGCACCAAACAATACATTTACTCAGCCAGTTTGTAACTGGAGGCTCTGGCTGCTTTTACCATAGAACACAAGGAGCAGTTGTTCCATGAATCAAAGTCTACAATGGCAGAAAATAGGTAACATCACCTTTATGGTTCCATGTGTTCCATCCACTAAGATCAGCTCCATGTTCAGAGGTCACACTACCACATCTTCATAGAAAACAAGCTTCCATCCTTTTCTTTTGCTGCTATGTGTTAAACTACAGGATCATTGTTATCTGTCAACATCCAGATCATACTTATAATGAAACAATGCAGTTTGCAGACAATCCCAATGAAGTGTGACAGAGTTTGTGAAAACCAAATGATCTGCTGAAGCTAGATGTGGCCAGCAAGGCAACAGGGATGCAGCTACGCTGTTTTTCTCTGCCCACATCATCCAACCTATTGCTGGGACATTTACAGTAAAGCTTAACACTTCAGGGCCAACCTAAAAACCTGCCTTTGTTACACATGCAGAGAATCTTTATTACTACATAGAGACCAACATTTTAAGCTCTGCTCATTTTGAAGAAGATTCTTGACATTCTTTGGAAGAGTTAAATGTGACAGTGATGTGTGTTTGAAATGTGAAATAAATGCAGTTTATGTAAATAGTAAATGGTTTCATATTTATGAAGGTGTGCTGTGAATCCTTGAATAAATAGCTTTTTACCTCTTGGTGCACCTTTTAAATTCTTTTTTGTCTGGGCCATCTTTTCAACTACCTTAGTGATTTCAACCAGATGTTGACAGTGAACACCTCATGCGTATACGGAGCTCTAGAATGATTCCAGTTGCTTTATGTCGTTGCCGTTGCTCTCTCTAGCTGCCCTTTTGTCTTCTAATGCTCCAGTTTAGTTCAACTCTGGCTAGATTTCACCGTGTTAACTCCAAACTTGTTGCAGTCCGTCCTCATCATTCTTCCTTCAGCCAAGATGCGGCTGACACTCATGTTTGTGTGGAAGCAGAATAATAATCAAATAATAAGAAGAAGCTGCTGCATATGTCTCTATGCTTGCATCCAAAGCCTTGAGTGAAGGCGTATCATGAAGGGGAGAAGTTGCCAGGTTCCATATTTCATAAACTGTTTCTGTTGGGACTCAACTGGATGGCGTAATGCCCAAAGCTTCTGATCACAGATGTGCTTAATGCCACAATTTCTGCCATGCAGTGAGAGGCGTTTTAGTACCAAATGTTTCCCTCCTGCATGCACTCTGGACTGGAAACACTGAGAGCTACTTTTTAGGATCTGATTGAATGTGACTTTGTAAAGAGCCTTGAGATGACGTGTTGTGAACTGGCGCTATAGAAATAAAATCTAATTGAAGTGAAAACATTTTAGTGTGGTTATTGTGGAGCATTACCTGATCACTGCTTGTTCCACAGGCTAAAACCATTCTTTGGGGATTTAACAGGACATGAAGTTTCTTTTTCTTTGTCTCTATGTAACTTTTATTGTCATCAAATAGTCGGCTTTTATCACTTCCATGCGTTTCATATTCCACATGACATAAATGTCTTAATGTGGGCGTGGCCAGCAGATTTTGTAGCATCTCCCTAAACAGAGCTTAGACACTGAAACAAGGTTTACCACTTTGCAATATACTCTAGTTGCATATTCTATATATTAGCTCTACATGGCAATATTTAGACCTAAAATCCCTGCCTGGTCCTACCTGATGCCGTCAGTATTTGTTCACCCAGAGCAACTCTTTCCTTTTCCATGTTCTTTTTGATGTAGAAAAGCTGATGGCTGGAATATTTGGAAACGCTTTCCTCACTTCCCTTGTAATCTAAAAAAAGGCAGAATATTAATTTTGTATTATTTGTAATATTCAATAGTTTGTTTCTGTTGTAGTTCCATATTTGTGCCAGCAGGGAGCGTATTCACAACTACAAGCTCTACGCGCTTCTTCTTTTGTCTTTTTTCTCTTTGCGCTGATGCCGTTACTGCAGTTTAGAAAGAGTTAGAACAGGAGGCATCAATATAACTAGTTACTAAGTAAATACTGATTAAAACTGTATTATATCTTGAGTTATTGATCCTAGGAGATTATCTGCACCTGCCAGGAGGGTTTTTGGTTGCGGGACATCACCGTGTTGTTGTGTTTTGTCGAGTGAAAACTGCGGTGAGTAATGATGATTAGCGCTTAGCATAGCATGCTAACTACTGCTGATTCTGGCTGATTGCTCACTGATTTCATAAAGAAAGTATCTTTGTTATATTGTTATGCTTGGAGAGGATGTTTAAAACCAGCTGGAGACAGATGAAGGTATATGAGTGAATTGAGGATGTAAAAAATTGTGTTTTGTGAAAATTATCTGTGTTAATTGAGCTATTGCTGCATGTGATTTGTACTATTACTATATACCAACTAATGCTATATAGTTAAGCGAGCTGGTTTTAAGAGCTAAAACAAGCAACAGTGTGCTTTTGAGTTTTTAAGAGACAGTAATTTAATAAATGAATAACAAACATGAATAAAATGTGATTTTAAATAATTCATATACACCATTTTGTGTGTGTGGGCTGTTTAAAAATTAATTTTATAGCTCTATGTGATTCTTTGTTAATTTGAATGGTTCACGTTCATTGATTTAAGATTAAAAAGAGGATAAATACTGAACAGTTGATTTGGGTAAATGTATAAAAAGAGAAAAAGATTAATGTAAAAGCTGCTGCTCTATGCAGGTTGTTTTTTTTTGTATGAGTCGGTTTTGATCACTAATCTCTATTATACACTGGAGTGCTAATAGCCGCTGTTAGAACGAGTCGCTGTGAAGCCACCAGCCGCCCTATTGGTACTCCCTATTTTCCTCCAGTAACTAGGGAATATGTGCGCTACAGCATCGAATAACGAGGATTTTCTCATGTTCAGAGGGTCTTAAAACTTTAAAATGTCAAATGCCATATACTTTTATGTTATGTTCTAAAACTATCAAGTACTGAGAAAGTCATGTGCTGAAATAGCATTATATATATATATATATATATATATATATATATATATATATATATATATATATTTATATATATATATATATATTAGGGCTGGGCAAGTTAACGCGTTAATTTCGCGTTAATTCATTAGACTATTAACGGCGATATTTATTTTATCGCGCATTAACGCATGTTGCTCACATGCTTTCAGGCAGTGTCAGTCAGCACGCACGCTGACTGCAGCGCGCTGTCACGGCAGCACTCTGGTGTTCCCCCTCCTCTCGTACATGGCTCAGCGGCGCCAGCCAATCAGCATGCAGGCTCAGCCTGGCCCGCCCACTGAGCTCTCACATAAACTTAACACACAAACAGCTGAGAGAGACCGCAGCAGCGGAAAAACATGGACAGGGGAAGTAGCACGTTTGGCTTTATTTTAATTCCGTAAATGAAATCAAGCTGTATGTTTTGTAAAAAGCCGGTTCATTTCAGTGGAAACACAACAAATTTATCTAAGCACGTGAAAAAACATGAAAACGTCGATCCACAGAAACGGAGAGAGGAGACGAAACTTCTGTCATTGCTCCGACAGACCCACAGACGTCTCTGACTGAGGCTTTTCAGTCCTCCATGGAACATCCAGGTAGATCAGTGTTCATCTTCAGCAGCAGTTCATGTTAACTTTCAAAGTAGATATTATCTATCATATGTTACTGGAGCCCACACAGAAAATGTAATTAAGACCTTGAAAGAACCCAGTACATATATTAAAAAGTGTAATTTAAGATAAGATAACATTAGCTAATCCTTTTTTTATCCCACGACGGGGAAATTTATAGGATTAAAGCAACAGGCAGGTGCACACAACACAGACAAAATTACATAAGGATTGAAATATATAAGAGGTGGATTAGCGAAAAACACTGAACATAACATTATTGTTATTATTATTATTTAATTGTAATAATAAAAACCACAAAACCCAAAAGGTCAACAGTTTCATGATACATCAAGCTTAGGGACTGGCTAATATACAGCAGGTCAAAAAAGGACATATTTTGGCTGCAGTGCTTGCTGTTCTCTTATGAAGAAAAGATCAACTAGTGCACTAAATTCAATAGATGGGTTGAAAATATCCAGTATAAAATAAGTGCTACAAATGTTACAACACTTTTGTTCATATGGCAGCAGAATATTAAAATAAAAGTGCTCTTTACACTACTTTTGAATTCCTTCTTGGAGTTTGCGCATACAATGCGATTAATCATGATTAATCGGGCAACTTATGCGATTAATCGCGATTAAAAATTTTAAGCGTTGCCCAGCCCTAATATATATATATATATTATATATATATATATATATTATATATATAATATATATATATATATATATATATATATATATATATATATATATATTATATATAATATATATATATATATATATATATATGAAATGCTAAATATTTCAACACATGATTTCCTAGTAGTTGATAGTGTTAGTACATCCACTGACTGTAGAATAACCTATGAAACATTTTTACACAGCCAGAAAACTGCTTGTTGTTGCAACCAAATCCTGTGGGATTCTGTGAGAGTAGGGAGTAGCAAGATGGCAGCCAGTGACTTCTGTTTTTAGGGCCAATCATCAATCCAGTGTTTAATAGAGCTCAGTGAGCACCGAGCAGTTGTGGGCTGATTATTATCTTTCACGTTGTGTTTCAGACGAGATTTGTTCGTAAGTATTGGTTAATGGCGATACTGTTTCGGTCATGTGACCAATACAGCACCTGTTTTGAATTGATTGACGAGCCAAACTGTGTTTATAAGGAAGCCCATCTGTCAACGGGATGCATCTGCCAAAACAATCTTGCGTGTTTTGCGAATATACAACTCATTAAAAATTATGGAGCTTCCTCAACCAAAAAGAAAGGTTTCTGCTGCATTGCACATAGTCTCAATTTATTAGTTAGAAAATTATGTGATCAGATCCCCACTCTTACATCCATCATACACAAAGCCAGGCACATTGTCACATACTTCAGATCAAGCACTACAGCCAAGGAGAAGCTTGTTCAAGAGCAGCAACAGATGGGACGACCAACCCTGAAACTTATCAATGAGGTGCCAACACGCTGGAACAGCACATATGAAATGCTGTCAAGGCTGAATGATGAGAAGGAAGCAGTGTGGGTATCTCTGGCCTCTTTAAAAACAGATCTGACTCCACTTACAGCTGATGAGTTTACCATCATAGGATGAGTTTACCATCATAGGAGAAAAACTACTTATGCTTGCTCCTTTCCATCAAGCTACAGTGGAGTTGTCTGCAGAGAGGCGAGTGTCAGGATCAAAGGTCATCCCAATGATGAAAATGCTCTATATGGCACTTGAGCGTAATGCTTCAACCTCGCACACTGACACAGCACGACACCTACATGAACACCTGAAACGTCGAGTTACAGACACTGCTTCCAACCTGGAGTCATTAGGTGTGTTGACCCTGGCGACACTTCTAGACCCCAGATTTAAATAACTTGGGTTCGACAGTTCCTCCAAGTGCAATGAGGCCCTCAGCAGACTGCGGACAGAATGTGCCTCAATAGTTGGAGGCTCAAATGAGCCCCAGCCGGGAACATCTTCACAACAGCTGTCTGCCCCCACTTCAGGCATGATATTGAGCATTATTTCTTTGTTTGTAAAACATGTACTAAAATGGCAATTTTTTTATTTATTTTTTTAGATAACCTTTGGGAACATTTTGATCTCAAAGTGGGGAGGCAGACCAAAAGTGCCACAGCTGATGCCATCGATGATTCATGGCAGAGGGCAATATTGCGAGGTCCCAGGATCCGCTTATATATTGGAACCAAAAGAGGGTTTATCCAAACCTCTTCCGCCTGGCCTTAAAAGTTTTGTGCACTCCAGCTTCATCTGTGCCATGTGAGCGGGTGTTTTCCACAGCTGGAGAACTAATATCAAAAAAGCGTAACAGACTAAATTTCAAAATGTTGCAACAACTTATTTTTTTGAATAAAAATTTGTAAAAAAAAAAGAAAAAGTGAACAAGCATCTTCAATCACAACATGTGCTGGATTTTTCTGCCACCTCTGAGTCAAGTTAAGTCTCTGCCTGCTGCTGGATGTTTCCTGTCTCACCTCTGAACTTCTAGAAAAGCTTCTGCCTGCTGTTGGATTCTCCTGTTACCTGCAGACAGCCAGCTCCTGCACCCATCTCCTCCAGTCCAGTAACAGACTCTGGTGTTCTTTATCCAGTATCCATTTCTTTCAATAAATAAGTGAAACACAGTCTGGTTTTCTTAAGGAGAGATCTATCCACAACAACCTGAGACTGCTTCTAGATCTGCTGGACTAAGAACATCTGCTGGAGGATGTCGTTTTCTGTTTCTACCCGGCTTCTCAGCACGGCAATCACAGTCCTCCTGCTTCTTCCGGTTCGCCTGCTCCTGCCATCATCACCCACCTGCTCCAGTCCGGTACAGTTCTCTGGTTTGATCCTCCACAACCCATCATCTTTCAATAAATCTCTTAAACGTGGCTCTGTGTGTGGCTGAATTCGTGTTCAGTTCCTGACAGAAGATGGAACTGTTTCATTGTAAACTACGACTATTTGAAAGTCAGTGTTGACTAAAAATAAAGAATCTGTTTTATTGAAACAAGCGTCAGTTTTATTGAAATATTAAAAATTGATCAGAGGAACAGAAGAGAATGAGCAGCAAATAAATCAAACACAGAAGAAAATCTGTTTATTGCTCATTAAAACACATGAAGTAGAACTGCAGCAAATATACAAAAGGCAGGTTTAACATGTGAATTTAAAAAGTGTTTAGAAAAATAGGAGCCGACAGAAACAGATAATGTCCAGAGATTGAGAAAAACTGGCCAACATTTCAATGAAATCTGACTGATGAATGAAAGTAAAAAACCAAGAGAGAAAGTCAACATGCTGATATTCAGAGTGAAGCTTTGACTGGAAACAGGCAGAAAAACAACATGTGGATCCTGAAATAATCCCAGCTTCCATCTTTAATGGACTGGAAGAGGAATAAGTTTCCAAGGAATTATCTAGAAGAGTTTCACAAAGAAACAGATATAATCCATGAATGTGAAACGTGTTTCTGAGTGAAAAAGACAGACATGCAGCTTCAGCGAAAATTCAAACTGAAGAAACTCTATTGCCTACCTCCATCAATCAGGGACTCATCCGCCTCCGACGCAAGCCAATCAGCTTTGAACTGCTCCTCCTCGAAGCCAATCAGCATCCTGGGTTCATCTTAAAAAGAACTCCACATCCTCGTCTCGGCCTTCTGCTCAGCGAGCAAGCAGTGGCTGGGTGTGTCTGGTTTGGACTCTGTTGACCGGTTTCAAGAGACAATAACTTATCCTGAAATCCTCCTGCCACTGGAATACCGTCTAGCCGCACATCTTCCTTTCCAACCCCTGTTTTCGTCAGCTCCCATTCCTGGCGCAATGAACTCGCAAGCGACGCAGACGCGTCCCAACTCTGCCTAGGTTCCTGTCAGCTTCGCTTCATAGCGCGCTGGGGTCTTTCTCAAACTGATCCGGTGGGGCTGGCTCTTGGTTCGCGGATCCGCCGTCTCATCCGGGACCTTCTCTGGTTTTGATTGGCTTTGCGGCACCACCTTGCCGCTCGTCACGACCGCAACTTTTCAGCCGGATCTACTCTCATTCACTCGCTAATGCGTTCGGAGCCAGCTCAGGTAATATGCATTCACCCATGTTCGTCCTCTATTCTCTTTTTCTTTTTCTTTATCATTTGTTTTTACTATGGACCTCTTTTGTGTCTGAAATAAAGATTGATTGTGATTGATTGATTGATTATTCAGGCGAACGTATTTCATTTTACTGTTTGTTTTCGTTTTCTTCTTCTTCTGGTGTTGAGGGTAGCCAGCGGACTCGAACCAGTAGGTGGCATTGCTGCCACCTACTGGTTCGAGTATGAAGTACATTTTAAATTCAGCAATTGATACCAATCGTTATTAAACCGCTGCAACTCTGGTGCAATTTGGCATCCGCTTGGACTGGTCTGTATTGGGTTCAGACTTCTCATTCATGCTTTCCAGGCCACTTCTGTCACTCTTGTCATTTCAATGTTTTGCCAATCAATTCTTCAGGTGTTGTGAAATTATGCATGTTAAAGTTATTTAAGATTTGTGTTCGTAGGTATTGTCTGAATGCCAGCTGGGACCCGACGTCGGAATGGCTGTGGGGATGGTTTGAGTATTGGGCGATCTTTAACAGCAACTTGCTCATGTATTTAGGGATTGTCTATTTCTTCTTTTTAGGTTCAAGAATTCATTCAAGATGAATATCCGGAGAGCATCACTGAAGGTGCTGTTGTCTGGTTGATACTATTTTCAATTACGGATCCTCTCTGTAGGCGTGAGGCTTACTAAAACTACTAAGCAATGAGATCATCAGTTAGCAGGATGCAGTGCAGAATCTGAATTAAATTATTAAATTCATCCAAACAACATGGAATAAGCTAAATAAGCGAATCGATTCATAACAGCATTTGGTATGCGTTTGGCATTCTACGCATTTATGAGCTAAGCAAACATTATCGATTAT
The DNA here is from genome assembly GCF_011125445.2 of Fundulus heteroclitus. NCBI lineage: Eukaryota > Metazoa > Chordata > Actinopteri > Cyprinodontiformes > Fundulidae > Fundulus > Fundulus heteroclitus. The sequence goes on along the minus strand of NW_023396846.1, from coordinate 2,135,746 downwards.
GTCTTAAGAAGTGTTACCCGTGTTTAATGGTCCTTCATTTTCTGGTTGTTTTCTTCTTATAGATATTCTTTTCACTATTCCCAGTTGTTTTTCTCAAACCAAACCTATCAGCCTACAATGGGGTACCGCGCGCGAGCTATTTTTAGAAACACAACGTCACGATGACGTCACATCACGTGGTAGGCAGTGGGGCAAACTTGCATAGTCTGTCGCTGTTTCGCTGTAAAAGAGACGTGCGTTACCCTTGGTTTTACTCGTTAAAACGACTGCTTTTTCCAAATCTAAGACCATGGTTTTTAAACATTGTTGCTATGGAACGTGCAACAGCGACTCGAGGTACGCTGATCGGCCGCATATGAAGGATGTTTTCTTCAAGACTGCCAAGGAGAAATGTGTGGTGGGACCGGTGCGGTCGGCCTACACAACAGTTCAACCCGGAAAAAGTTACCAAATTCAAGTACATATGTAGCAAGCATTTTGTCGGAGGAAAGGGCCCAACCGAAGAACATCCTGACCCAATTCCAGCGACATCAAGTCAAGGTAAGAGTATTTTGGTGGCCGACATGTTAATAAAGTAGCGCCTGCTACCATGATAGCATATAGGCTATCATGGTAGCAGGCGCTAACATGATAGCCTGCTACCAGGATAGCTTACTCAGAAACATTTCAAATGAGACAAACATTAAACATATACCCATTCCTGGACGGTGATTGCAAACAACAAAAAAAAAAAAACGGCCGATGCTGCCATGACCGCCGCGCAGGAAAAAAAAACAAAGCTTACCGTTCATCAACTCGGCCAGTTTTCCAGTCTTTTTAAGCCCTCGAACCTCAAGCCATCGTTTGGGCTGAAGGTTGGTGTGTTCTTCGACAGTGCGACCAGTAAACCGTGTGCCTGGGACATCGTCTTGGGAAAGTTTAACGGCTGTAAAGTCGGTCATATCCGTTATCCGTGCGTTCTCTCCTGTATGCGTTCTCTCCTGTATGCCCTACCTAAGCGGCAAAAGGGGCGTTGCTCTTGAGACGGTGACGTCACGTGCGCGGTACCCCATTGAGTTCTACATATTGATCTCAACCTAGTTCCATGATGGCTTTTTGCCTGCAGACAAGTTCTTGAATTCTCGAGATATCAGTTTCATTCTCATATCAGTTATTTCTGAGCATCAGCTGCTCTCCTCGCTCGGTCACCTCAATCTCGCAGGTGCATCATTTTAAGAGTAACGTTTTTATTTCCAGGCAGCTTGAGCTCACTAATTCCGTTCCCTTCCCTCCTTGAACAGGATACTCTGGTTAAGAGTTGCTGTTCTGAACTTTCCTTCTGGTCAGGCATGCTTCTCGTCCGGATTTGACATATACTTTCTATAATGATGTCTTTTGTCTGTAGATGCGTTTAATTTTACGAATGTGCATACGTAAGTTTTGGGGGATTCTAAAAACAGTTGGTTTGCAGATTTGTGAAATTGTCAAAGAAATCGTTAATCTTGTGGCCTTTCATCTAGAGTTATTTCAGCATTCAGGATATGAGCTGGGCAACAGCAGACACTCGTGGAGCCCAATCGTTGGGCGAAGGCTATCATCAGCATGCCTCATATATCTGCTCTGATTTTTCAATCATCTTAGCCGCCGAATGCTCATCTTCAAGGTAATCTAACTGCGAATACTGGTGGTGGATTCAAATCTCATTCAAGTCTCATTAAGCCCGCGTCCTGTCCTGTTCATTCCTTCTTGGTCACTTATCCATTTATGTGCACCATCCCTAAGCATCCTTTGTCATTTATCCTGTCATCCAGGCGTCCCGCCATGCAATTGTCCTATCATCCTGTTCATTTCTTTATGGTCATTCATTCATGCATCTTCTGTCATTTATTCTGTCATCCAGGCGTCCTGCATGCAGGCGTCCTGTCATTCTGTTCATTCTTTCATGGTCATTCATTTATTCATTCATTCATGTGCATCACCTATAAGCAACTTCTGTCATTCATCCTGTCAATCGTCTTGTCATTGGTTCTGTTGACAAGGCATCCTGTCCATTGTCCTCTCCTTTGTCCTGTCATTTGTTATGTCATATGCCATGTTTGTTCCCTGCATACTCCTTGCCATGCTTCCTGCAATGTTCCCTTCTATGCTTCCTGCATGCCCTCTGCCATGCAGCCTTCCCTGACATTCCCTCTGCCATGTTTCCTTCTACGCTCCTTACCATTTTTCCTTCTATGCGGCCTGATATTCCATGCCTCTGCCTGCCATGCGGCCTGCCCTGCCATGTTCCCTTCTATGCTCCCTGCCATGCTCCCTGTGTGTTCCCTGCGTGTTCTCTGCCATGCTCCCTGCGTTCTCTGCCATGCTCCCTGCGTGTTCTCTGCCATGCTCCCTGCGTTCTCTGCCATGCTCCCTGTGTTTTCTCTGCCATGCTCCCTGCGTTCTCTGCCATGCTCCCTGCGTGTTCTCTGCCATGCTCTCTGTGTGTTCCCTGCGTTCTCTGCCATACTCCCTGCGTTCTCGGCCATGCTCCGTGTGTGTTACCTGTACTCCCTGCGTTCTCGGCCATGCTCCCTGTGTGTTCCCTGCATTCTCTGCCATGCTCCCTGCATATTCTATGACATGCTCCCTGTGGTTCCCTGCCATATTTCTGGCCATGCTCCCTGTGTGTTCCCTACCATGTCCCCTGAATGCGGCCCGCCTTGCTCCCTGCCATGATTATTCATTCATCACGTGCATCAGCCCGAACTGACCATTCACCTCACCTTCCACCTCTCCATCAACCTCACCTCATCTTTCCATTCATCTTGTTTAAATTTTGGTAAGCCTTTGCGGCAATGGCCCTCTTTGTTAAGCTTTCACATCTTTTCTCCTTCATTACTCATCCTTCTCCTTCTCTCTGCCTTCTGAACTTGCTGACGCTCTGGCCTGGACCTCGACATTTTTTGGGGTATAATTTCCCTATTCTCATACATCTGCTTATCTACGTTAAAGTATAAATCACTGTTTATGTTCCTGCCGAGGTCCGAGCGCCAAAGTTTAAACTATTGTATCAATAAATTCTTGTAATCGCTTTTCTCTTTGTGAGTCTTTAGTTTGAATGATGCTAAAGGCGGAAATACAACCGAAGAACTCTTGCTTACTTCCATTCAATCAGAGGCTTGTTCGCCTCCAATGGAGCAATTGCTTCGAGCCACACCTCCTGGAAGCCCAACCATCATCCAGTGTTCACCTTAAACAGCAACTCCAAATCATTTCTCGGCCTGCTTTTTGGCAAGCGCAACAACCATTGCACTAATGTCGTATTTCGATTCAGACGTTCCCCTTTGCAAGTCTTTCAGTTCCAAGTATCATCCTGAGACTGACCATCTCTATTCATGAACCTTACCATACACCTCACCTCATCTCCCCATTCATCTCACTCAACTTTGGTAGATTACTGCAACGGTGTTTTCACAGGTCTGCCTAAAAAGTGGATCAGACAGCTGCCGCTGATCCAGAACGCTGCTGCCCGCGTCCTCACTAAGACTAAGAAAGTAGAGCACATCACCCCAGTTCTAAAGTCCTTACACTGGCTCCCTGTATCTCAGAGAATAGACTTTAAAATCCTTCTGTTAGTCTATAAATCCCTAAATGGCTTAGCTCCTAAATACATCACAGACTTGTTATCAGTGTATCAACCATCTAGACCACTAAGGTCTTCTGGCTCCAGTCTACTCTGCATACCTAGAACCAGAACCAAACATGGAGAAGCAGCATTTAGTTCCTATGCTCCACTTATCTGGAACAAACTTCCAGAAAACTGTAAAAGTGCGGAAAGCCTGAGTTCTTTTAAATCAAGATTAAAAACACATCTGTTTAAAATTGCCTTTGACTGTTCTAGTTAAACAGTTTTACTGTTTTTAATGTTCTTTTTTTTGTTACTACATTCTATCCCTACTTGCTTTTATTCTATTTTCTATCTACATTTTATTATTTTGCTATATCTTAATCATGTAAAGCACTTTGTATTGTCTTGTACTGAATTGTGCTATATAAATAAATTTGCCTTGCCTTCGCGGCAACCGGCCCTGTTTAGTAAGCCTTCGCAGCTCTTTGCCTTCGCAGCACTTTTTCTCTATAACTCATCCTACTTGTCTCGTTTTTAGTTTTAATCCAAGTCTCATTGTCTTTCGACCATACAGACGCACCGGCCTCGACCTCGGCAATTTTTTGGGGGAAATATCCCTATTCTCATACGCCTGCTTATGCATATTGAAGTATAATTCAGCGTGAATTTTTCCTGCCGAGGTCTGAGCGCCAAACTCTTAAAACATTGTATCAATGAAATTCTTCTAATTGCCTTTTCTTTCTGTGTGAGTTTTTCCAGATTGAAATGCAGCTTAAGCGAAAATTCAAACTGAAGAAACTCTATTGCCTACCTCCATCAATAAGAGACTCATCCGCCTTTGACGCAAGCCAATCAGCTTTAGACTGCTCCTCCTCGAAGCCAATCAGCATCCTGGGTTCATCTTAAAAAGAACTCCACATCCTCGTCTCGGCCTTCTGCTCAGCGAGCAAGCAGTGGTTGGGTGTGTCCGGTTTGGACTCTGTTGACCGGTTTCAACCCACCTCCATCCCCTTCTCCACCATCGTAGCAAGCTCCGCCTGGCTTTCCTACTGTCCTCCTTCAACCTCGTCCCTATCAGAGTGTAATTCCTCCTGGACTCTTATGGAATTCCCAGTCACTCCTTAAAACGGTCCGGCAGAAGACCGCCATGCTGAGCCTGGTTCTGCCAGAGGTTTCTTCCCAAAGGGGAGTTTTTCCTCTCCACAGTCGCTTCATGCTTGCTCATCATGGACAATTCATGCAAACCTGTGTTTATCAAGTTGGACATCTAGCTCAAACAGATCATCATATGGACTGAACAAACTTGATTTATCTCCACTCCACCACCAGTTTCAGACCTGGGGGAAATATCCCTATTCTCATACGCCTGCTTATGCATATTGAAGTATAATTCAGCGTGAATTTTTCTTGCCGAGGTCTGAGCGCCAAACTCTTAAAATATTGTATCAATGAAATTCTTCTAATTGCCTTTTCTTTCTGTGTGAGTTTTTCAGATTGAAATGAACAGACTGAACTATCTGTTCAACAGGGAGAGGCTTTCTCTGACAGGAGGAGACTCTTTAGACTCAATCAGCTCAAAAACACTGAGGAACCAGAACTGGACCTCCAGATCCCAAAGCCAGGAAGCAGAGGTTCAGTGAATGTGGTGTTGAAGGTGTGGAGGTGGATCAGTGAGTCAGAGGAGACTCTGTAGAAGGACAGAATACCAGCAGGACAGTCCACATACACTGCTACTCTGTTGGAGACGGAGGAGGAGGAGATAGATGTTTGTCTGTTATTGTGCAAGACAGAGTAACGACCATCAGAGCAGATCAGACTCCAGGACTGATCATTACATCCAAACAAACAGTCTCTAAAGTCTCCTCTCCTCCTGATTGTTCTGTAACTCACTGATATATAAACTTCTCCTCTCCACTCGACCTCCCAGTAACAGCGACCAGTCAGACCAGTTCTACACAGCAGCTGAGGAGGATCAAATCTGTCTGGATGATCAGGATATGACTGTAGCTCCACCAGTGTCACCTTCCTGTTGTCTTCAGACATTTTGAGTTTTCTGCTCACTGTGTTTGTGTCGATTGTAAGTTGACAGGAATCTGATGGAGAGAACAAAGACAATCCAGCTGCAGTTATTGATCATTTATTGACACTTTGATGATGTCTCCTAAATGAGTGATGGACAGTTTGAAGATGGTTGAATATGAGCTGCTTTGTTGTCATGAATCAAATGAAAAACACACTTACACCTCCTCAGACCTGGTGTCAACCATCGGACTCCAGCAGGCTCCACCCTGAAAGGAGGAGGGGGGTCAGACCATCAGTCTCTTTCAGCAGCAAACATGGACATTACATGTCTCTCAGACACACATTGTCCTCCACTGAGAAAGGACCAGTCCAACATTTGGACATGTCCACTTGTAAAAATCCAGAGAAAGAAAGAAGGAACCAGATGAGCGGCTGAGATCTCGCGAGAGCTGTGCGTAAGTAAAATGGAGGCGTTCATGTAATTCAAAATCAAACACGCTATGGTAAGAACAAACCAATAATTCAAAGTAATACAAAGTAAAAGCCCAAACATTTACAACTGTCTCATTTTTTTACGAGGGAACAAACTGGACGAAGAGACCTTGACGAGCCTGGAGTGCTACCTGGACGTTTTGGTAGCATCCTGATGGGGAAGGCCCAGAAGCCTACAGCTGCTAACACACCGTCACTTAAGCGCACTCGTTCTAATTCTACCAGCGCGTCATCTTCTACTCTGTCTCCCGACAGGAAATTCAGTGACATCTTGGAATCCATCGACAAGAAGCTTACCAGCCTTGACGCGCGTCTCGCCTTGGTAGAAGTTCCACATAAGGAGTTTCAGTCTCTCAGGGAGTCAGTGGAGTTTAGCCAAGCCCAGCTAACAGCTATGGCTGCGGCGAATGACGCGTTGAGGGGGAAGGTTACGGAGTTGACAGAAGGGAATATCCAGCTTTCCGGCGAAAATAAGAAAATGAGGGAATCCATTCTGGACATACAGTCGCGAAGTATGAGAGATAATCTCTTCTTTGCAGGCATCCAGGGGCAGCAGGGAGAGATAGCCGAGAAAACAATTCGTGGCTTTCTCCAGCAGAAGCTGAAAATCCCGGCGGAACAGGTAAAAAACATCACTTTTCATCTAGTCCACCGGCTCGGAGGTAAGAATCCCGACAAAACCCGTCCTCGCCCGATTGTAGCTAAATTTGAGCATTATAAACAAAAATAATTAGTTTGAAGTTGCGCCAGGGAACTGAGAGGGACAGACTTTAGTGTTAATGATCAGTTTCCTAAGGAAATCCTAGATTGCAGGCGAGTACTGTTCCCAATAAGGAAGAAATACATGATGGATGGCGTTAAAGCCACCATATCGGTTGGCAGACTTTATATCAATGAACAGTTGTTCAGGGATCAGAAGATCACCCCTTGGCTTTATTAGTAACACCACAGGTGGATTTAAAGCATGTTTCAATGATTTAAATAAAAATAAATAAATAAATAAATAAATAGAAAAGGTGCACAGATCGGTACACGGTAATAAATGAAATACACACACAGCTCAAGAGCACGTTGGTATGGTTGTTGTCCACGGTTGGGTACACGAGGCACGGGCTATGGTTTATCCTTTTTCACATTCTCTTATTCTTAGCACTTTCTTATTTCCTTGTGTTTTTCTATCTTATTTGTCTGCTTCTTTCCTGTTCATCAGACAACCACAAGCACATCATATGATGCTACCTGGGTCTATGTATGACTATTTTCTCGAGGGCATGCACCTTCTAACCTCTCACTCACACCTATGGCGAATGTAAAGTTTGTGACATGGAATGTGCATGGGGCTCGCACCAGAGAGAAAAAATTGAAGATCATTAACCAGCTTACTAGATTAAAGGCAGATGTTGTCTTATTGCAAGAAACCCACAAATCAGCTACAAATGCAAGTGAGCTTAATTCACCTGAGTTCCCTGATGTGTTTGCGGCCTGCTATAACTCCAGACAAAGAGGTGTAGCCATCTTAATCCACAAAAACATTAGTTTTAAAATATTAGACAAAACTATAGATCCTGAAGGTAGATACATAATAATTAAAATAGTTATCCATAACCAGAAGCTATGTATTGTCAGTATATATGGTCCAAATGTTGATGAACCCTCTTTTTTCCACCAATTCTTCCATGCACTTTCAAAACACGGGGATTGTTCACTAATTATAGGAGGTGACTTAAACTTTGGTTTAAATAACGATATAGACAGGTTGAATACAACAGGGACTCAGCGTAGTTGGCAGTCAGTAAATGTAGTCAAACAATACATGAGTGATTTTGGTATTTGCAATGCATGGCGATCTCTTCATCCTAATGGTAAGGAATATACTTTTTTCTCAAATGTTCACCATTCGTACTCTGGTCTGGACTACTTTCTAATAAGCAGCTTACTGCTGTCGTAAGTTTCAGTGGTCACGCTCCTGTTACTCTCACCTTAATTAATAAAAATTAATCCCACAAAACAAAAGCTGGAGATTTAATACATCACTGCTTAAAGATGAAGAATTTATAAAATTCATCAAAGAACAGTGGGCTTCATACTTGGAATACAATGATCAACCTGGTACATCGGCATTGATATTGTGGGAAGCTGGAAAAGCACTGATAGAGGTAAAATAATTTCTTTCTCATCTCATAAAAAGAAAAAGGAAAACAAAAAGATTCAGCAATTAGAAGAAAAACTTAAGTTACTAAAATCCTCTCAAGAAGAAGGAAAGTTAGGTAAAATCCGTGGAGTAAAATTAGAACTAAACCACTATATTGAAAAGCAAAATAGATTTCTAATACAAAGACTTCAAATAGAAAATTTTGAACATGGCAATAAGTCAGGAAGCTTCCTAGCTAATCAGCTTAAAATAAATAAGGAGAAAACTACTATATTTGCAGTTACAGATTCAACTGGTAATACAGTAAGTGAACGGGAGTGTATAAATAATACCTTCCCCGATTTCTACAAATCTTTATACACGCCACAGATAAATCCATCAGAGAATGATATCAAGCAGTTTCTGGATAAAATTACACTTCCTAAATTATCACATAACCAAAGAATGACACAGGACTCCCCGCTGACAACAGCTAAAACCCAGGAAGCTCTTAAAAGCATGCCTAATAAAAAGGCTCCAGGTCCAGATGGATTCCCTAATGAGTTTTACTAAGAGTTCTGGAATATTCTGGCACCAACGTTTCACAGAATGTTGCAGGAAATACAGGAAAAAGGCAGATTTCCAGCTAATATGAATTCTGCCACCATCAGCCTTCTGCTCAAGCCAGACAAAGATCCTGTGTTACCCACCAGTTATCGTCCCATATCCTTAATTAATGTGGATATTAAGATAATCTGTAAAGCTTTGGCAAAAAGATTAGACAAAGTAACTCCTTAATACATCCAGATCAAACTGGTTTCATCAGAGGAAGGCAGTCATCCACAAATACACGCAGATTACTTAATTTAATTGATTATTCCTACAGTAAAAACATTAAAACCAATATATTGTCTTTAGACGCAGAAAAAGCATTTGATAGAGTAAACTGGAAATTTATATTTGCTACTCTACATAAATTCGGTTTTGGCAATTTTTTCATAAATTGGTTAAAAATTTTATACAGTTCTCTAACAGCCTGTGTCAGGACAAATAATCAAATATCTTCCATTTTTTGTCTACAGAGGGGCACCAGGCAAGGATGCCCTCTTTCTCCATCACTTTTTGCCATCTTTATAGAACCTCTAGCAGCAACAATCAGACAAACAAAAGCTGTAAAAGGTATAAAATGCATGAAAATAGAGCATAAGATTTTCTATATGCGGATGATGTATTACTTTATCTCCAGCATTCAAATAATTCTCTTTCACAAGTAGTTAGAATACTAGAATCTTTCTCTAAAGTATCAGATTACTCTTTAATCTACTGCTGCCCGCGTCCTCACTAAGACTAAGAAAGTAGAGCACATCACCCCAGTTCTAAATTCCTTACGCTGGCTCCCTGTATCTCAGAGAATAGACTTTAAAATACTTCTGTTAGTCTATAAATCCCTGAATGACTTAGCACCTAAATACATCACAGACTAGCTATCAGTGTATCAACCCTCCAGACCACTCAGGTCTTCTGGCTCCAGCCTACTCTGCATACCTAGAACCAGAACTAAACAAGGAGAAGCAGCATTTAGTTCCTACGCGCGGCTTATCTGGAACAAACTTCCAGAAAACTGTAAAAGTGCGGAAAGCCTGAGTTCTTTTAAATCAAGATTAAAAACACATCTGTTTAAAATTGCCTTTGACTGTTCTACATAAACTGTTTTACTGTTTTTAATGTTCTTTTTTGTTACTACATTCTATCCCTACTTGCTTTTATTCTATTTTCTATCTACATTTTATTCCTACTTGCTTTTATTTTGCTATATTTTAATCATGTAAAGCACTTTGTATTGTCTTTGTACTGAATTGTGCTATATAAATAAATTTGCCTTGCCTTGCCTTGCCTTTAAACTGGTCTAAATCTATGGTACTGTCAATTAATTGCTCTCTCAAAACTCCCTAGATTTACAAATGCAATCAGGAAATATTAAATATTTAGGTAATACTGTGTCGTCTAAATTATCGGATTTACTAAAACTTAACCACACCCCACTTTTAAACAGGATAGAAGAGGACCTTAAAAGATGGAAATCGCTTCCAATTTCACTTATGAGTAGGGTAGCTTCAATAAAAATGATGGTCTTACCTAGAATTATTTTATTTTCAATGATCCCCAATAAACCATCATCCGACTGGTTTAAATCTCTAGACTCTGCCATTTCTAAACTTCTTTGGAAAGGTAAACCCCAACGTATTAGCTTAAAGACAATACAGAAGACTAAAGACAGAAGAGTATTGGATTTGCCTAACTTCCATAACTATTACTTAGCAAATAAGCTACGATACATCTCTAAATGGATAAAGAATAATCATCTAGATGAGCCTTGGTTAGATATAGAACAGGAAATGTGCAATAATATCATGATTTCAGATTTGCCGTTTATTAGCTCAAATATAAAACGGCATACATGCTTCAAAAATATCAACATTAGTTTTACTCTGACAGCATGGTGGGAGTTCCTTAAAATGACAAAGTCATCCCTTATCCCATGCAGTCGTACACCTATCTGGAATAACCCTGATATCCTACAAAATAATAAAATGATAAACTTTACATACTGGAAGAATAAAGGTATTCAATATCTGTAACACCTACTTGACGGAACTGAGTTCATCAATTTTGATAAACTAAATATGCAATATGGCATTAGTAAAAATAAATTCTTGGAATATGAACAACTTAAATCTAAAAGTAGAAATAAATTTAAGCATATTAATGGTGGTTTACAAATCCCAACTAATATATTAGAGTTCCTAGATTTAACCCCCCCTCCCCCCAAACTACTGTCTAAATCATACAGGACACTGACTAAAATAGATTATTCAATATCTCTTCCTATTATGAAATGGGAAGAGGATTTATCAGTCAGCTTTGAACAAAACTTCTGGGCTCAGATATGTCTAAGAACTTTCAAATTGACTAGAAACACCAACTTACAACTAATACAATACAAAATCCTTCACAGAGTACACTACACAGGACAAAGATTATTCAAGATGGGTTTGGCACAATCTAATATCTGTCCACACTGCAAAGGCAATCATCCTGATAATTATATTCATGCGTTATCGTTATGCACACCAGTCCAGAGGTTTTGGACACATATATGTAAGGCCTTATCAAAGTGCCTGAGCTGTAAAATTACACCTTTCCCATCAGTTTGCTTGATTGGTAATTTTGAGGAAAGCCCTCTGGAAAAAGAAATAGTTTACATGGTTTTCACTGCATTATGTATCACAAAGAAAACTATCCTCATGAATTGGAAAAGTAAAGAAAATCTCAGTATGAATCAGTATAGAGATCTTTTGTTGCATCATATTAATCTTGAGACAGCATCTGCATCCACATCTGATTGATCTCTTTGGGCTCCTTTGATCAACACCATCACTTAGTGGAATAGGGGGCGGTGGGTTGCTTCCTGCAGGGCGCAGTGGCTGGATGGAGGGGTTCCTGGGGCTCTGGGGGCACTCGGAGTGGGACGCCTGGTGGGTCTGACTCCAGGGTCTGTTGCCCCCATTTGGGAAGGGCTTGGGAGGCCTACAGGCGGCCTACAGCAACCGCTTGGGGAGCTGGTAGGGGGGCATGGACATTAACATCTCAGGGTAGATGCTCTTCTCCTTCATTGGATCGGCACTCTGCTAGTGGGGGGGGGGGGGGGGGGGAAGGAGGGGGATCAGGGACTTACCCAGCCTGGATGTCTACTGTCGAATGTATGGTGAGGTGTTTGAATGTTAGTGTTGTGGAGGGATTAAATCTACGGGGGGGGGGGGGGAATAGACGTTCTGGTGGGCTTTTGTCCAGCCCCCTGTCCCAGTCCTGGTCCGTGTCGTCTTCCGGTGCGGGTTTCGCTTGGGGGAAGGGGTTTGGGATGGCTCGTGCGGGCTGCCTGGCCAGGGTCCCCCCCTCTTATTTATTTATTTTTTTGGGGGGGATAAAGCCAGTAGGCTTGGTGGGTGGGCTGGGGCGGTGGAGGTGTTGGTCCAGGTGGGTGGTTGGCTGGCGGGCCATGCGGCCTCTCCCTGGCCCCCGGGCTACGGTGGTGTCGCTGGCAAGGCCCCCTTCTCTGGGTGGGGCTTTCGGGGAGCGGGGGTGCCTAGTGGAGTCAGTAGGGGAGCTGGCTCCCTGGGATAGCTTCCCAGTCATTTGCTCCCCATCCCCGGACTCCTCCCTCTGCCTGCTCCATCACGACGCCACACATGTAGGTCCTTGGGGAGAGGGCGTTACTGGAGGTTGCCACTTTCTGGTGACGTCCCTCTCCCCAATTTTATCATGCATTTTAGACACTTTCACTCCAAACATTTTCACAACGCACACTCATATAGGCCATGGTATGGGCGGGTGGGGGGAAGACGTCTGGGGGGGGCTTATGTTGTGTGAGCCTTGCCTCGGACGGCTCCCTTCACCTCCTCTCGCACTTAGACATTGAGGGTTCTGGGCAGTTGCTTGGAGGGGGTGCGCTGGCACCAGCTTCCTTCCGGAGGGGGGGTGGGCTGTGCCTTGCACTCTCTTCGGCACTCCCAGTTTCAAAAACACACTTGAGAACAACATGCAACAACACAACATCTGAGCGGGCGTAGGGAGGATCGGGGTCTTTTGCACACCCCCGTTCTCCGATGGCGGCAAGGAGTCTGGGGCCTGGAGGAGGTGCGGGCCACTGTGTACGGGGTCTTGGCGGTGGCTGCTGTGGGTTGTCAGCGGCTTGCCAGGTCTGGGGCTGACGCCTCTGCTCCCCCCAGGAGGGGTGGGAGGCAAGGGTGGCTAGGGTAAGGTGGGGGAAGGAGGGGGTTTATTAGGTATTTAGGGGGTGAGGGGGGTTCTGGCTGGGTGGCCCGTACGGGTCGTGTGCCCCCCCCCCCCCCCCCCGCTTTGTGGTGCCTGGTTTGTGGTGATCCCCCTCTTGTGAGTGTTGGATGCGAGTGTTATGTGGGAATGTGTGTACAGCGTCCTTTTTTTTTTTTTTTTTTAAATCTGTGTGTGGTGAGTGGGGTACTAGGGAGGGATGGTGATAAAGATTTTTTTTTTCTTCCAGGTATGGGTCCAGTCCGCTCCCTCTCCCAAGAACATCTCAAGTCTCCGCTAGGTGAGGAGCCCATCTCCTCACGTCCTGCCCTCCTCCGCAGCGCTGGCAGGCACCTTGGCCCTCTGGCGCATTGGTGAGCCTCGGGTTAGGGGCGGGTTCCCGGGTGTGTGCCGGCCCATTCCCTGGGGCGGCTTTGCGGCCCCAGGCCCCTGGGGCCTCTAGCTCTCAGGGCCGATGGCCGGGACCACTTCAGTGGGGCTGTCTGCCGGCGGAGCCCACGGGCTCGTCCCTGTGGGGGGGGGGGGTTGCACATATCCTGTGTCGGCCCCTCCTGGGCGCCCTGCTTTTGGAGTCCGGGGTTATGGGTCCCCTGACTCCTGCCTCTGTGCTCGGGGAAGGCGGGCCTTTGGTTCTCCACAACCACTATCGAGCTATTTCCTTCTGTATAATTTTCACCTAAACTGGTGCACTCTCACAAACTCCCACAGGTGCTGGGTCCCAGTTATTAAATGTTCACTTATATACAGAAAGGCTATAATTTATTTATTTATTTATGTTCTTTCACTTTCTTTTTTCAGGTTTCACTTTACACGAGTTAGCTTAAAGAATAATACAGATGATTTAGCAAAGGCATCTAGGTGTTACTCGATTCTATCTGTTGCATTATGTCCGTTGGTTGTGCTGTTCTTTTTGCATCTCTCTTTCCAGGTGATGGAGCAGACGGAGAACGTTTTATCATTCTTTTGTCTCTTCTTTCTTTCACCTCTTCTCTTTCTTGTTTTTCTCTTCTTGTTCTTCCTTTACTCTCCCATTGTAGTGTCCATATAATTTGAAATTCTCCCTGCAGGAATCACAATGAAGCTATTAACATGCATAAATCAAGCGGAGCACTATGGCAAAAGCTGTTCACTCCACTTGTGAAAGCAAAATCTGTCGAGCTCTATCTGGCATTGAGACATCAATTCCTATTGCCACATTGCTAGACAGGACACTAGAAAAAAGAAAGAAAGAAAGAAAGAAAGAAGAGCTGAGAGCAGACAGACACCTGGGCTCTGATGATGATGATGATGATGATGATGATGATGATGATGATGATGATGATGATGAAACATTACAACCTGCAGTGGATGTAGTGAGGACAGTTGGTGGCGCTGTAGCACAACTAATTTGTCCAAACACAGGAAAAGCTCCAACAGAGAGGAGAAAGGAAATCCCTCAGTAACAACCTGAAGAAACCGCCTGAAGCCTAAAAGGACATCAGGAAACTAAGTCAACATATCTGGAAGCTCTAACTGATTTAATAATCAGCATTAAACACTGACACCAACTCTGGATCCCTGTTACATCCACACTCCCACACACAGATGGAGGAATGAACGCTAAAGAGCCCTGTGGAAATCTGCTGTGGCCACACTGGAAGATCCAGAAATACAAACATTAAAAAGGAGAAGCTGCATCACATTCAACAAAGAGTTCAACAAGAATCAAAGATCTGATCTCTGAGCTCAGACTCACAAACCAGGGATAGGCTTCCATCATCACAGACCTCTGACAAACACCTCCAGCCTTTCAGCTCTTCCTCTATCAATCAGCACCACCAGGTGGCGCTGCACGCATTTACAATGAGACCAAGAAGAAAATGCAGCTTCCTGAATCCAGCAGCTGCAGTAATGGCTTGTGAAAGTGTCCAATGAGCCTCTGGAACAAGGCCCCCAGCAGATAAAACAGTCCAGAGAGTCTTTGTTTGCATCTTTCCACTGTTAGGATATCAACAAGGTCAAGTGGAACAAGCTTCTTATCCCAAAACTGCATGACTCACTTGGACAGCACGGACCCAAAAGATTGGCACATATCTATCAGATACCACCCCGGAGGTGACACAGTTTCCCTGCTGATGTCACAGATTGGATGTGTGCAGCCCTTGCAGGGGTGTGTCCCGAGATCCCTTTATAATGTTTGTGTGATGAGTAATCGGGGCTTCCTGCCGATCAGGAGCCCATCAGCGCTGGTGTGACTGTAACTATTTCTCTGTCTTTACCTAGATAAAATATAACTAAAAGCATACTTGTCTGTTTTATGCGTCCTACATTCAAGGTAATAAGTAAGTCGGGGTCGCCTGACTGGGTAAAAAGAACTGGGTCCACCGAGAGTGTTTCACCATGGACGGAGCACGGTGGAAAACAATAACAAATTGGTGTTTCCGCCCGGACCCAAAAGGCGGCGTACCACCTTCCGTTTTCCGGCCAGGACGTCACTCCGGAAGAAAAACACACACCCTGCGGCCGCACAAAAGGTAAGGAGATTTCATTCATCTCCTAGTGTCTTTTTCTTCCTGGAGGGCCGACTTTTTGTATTCCTAAAGGCAGAGAAAGGTTTGAGGATAATTGTTTGCAAACGTGTCGATAATCGATAAGAACTTGGGATTTGCGTGCGGTCACAGAGGTGAGAGTCCGGGAAGCCTTGGCCAGGCTTCTGAAAATATTGTGAACCTTGAGAATTTAGGGTTTAAAAGGTCCCCTTGTTAGGCACAGAGGAAAATACGTGTTCCTCTGTGTTTAGCATAAAAGCAGCCATTCTGACAGACACGCCGTTACGCGTGGCTCCTAAAAGATCAAAGAGCCGTTGGATTTTTGGTTTCGATAATTCCAAAAGTTCTCTTAAAGAACCTTAAAAGCAGCTAATCCAATTATATGTATCTATAGAACGCGTAACAGTTGGATTTTTGGTTTCAAATGGCTCCAAAAAGTTCTCCTAAAGAACTTTAAAAGCAGCTAATCCAATTATATGTATCTATAGAACGCGTAACAGTTGGATTTTTGGTTTCAATGGCTCCAAAAAGTTCTCTTAAAGAACTTTAAAAGCAGCTAATCCAAAGATATTTGAAAAAGGTAAGTAAAAGGTTACCTACAGAGCGCATAAGAGTTGGATTTTTGGTTTCAATGGCTCCAAAAAGTTCTCTTAAAGAACTTTAAAAGCAGCTAATCCAATTATATGTATCTATAGAACGCATAACAGTTGGATTTTCGGTTTCAATGGTTCCAAAAAGTTCTCTTAAAGAACTTTAAAAGCAGCCAATCCAAAGATATTCGAAAAAAGTACGTACGGAGTTAACTAAAGATTGGCCAGAGAGAAGTGTGTGTGTGTGTGTGTGTGTGTGTGTGTGTGTGTGTGTGTGTGTGTGTGTGTGTGTGTGAGACACGTTACTACATTGAGCCGTGGAAGTGAAGGGTAAGGGTGCACCTGTTCAGGTGACATATAACCTGCTCATCCTGAGTACACTGGCTCATTGAAACTGCCGTGTAAAAACACAATAATAAGGCATATAGGAACATAATAAGTTTTGGTGTCTGAGAGATAAAAAATAAGCTCTCATTGGACCGGGGTCAGGACGCTGTCCCAGCAGGTTGGCCAAGACGTGTGAGTGCTGGAATGGCTGAGAATCAGGTAGAAAATGAGCTCCAGGGGGGTTCTTTAGGAACACTGCTGGAGACAGGAAAAAGGAGCATAATGGCAAGCTTCCCACACAAAGATGCTGAAAACCATTTAAAACAATTTGAGGAGTGGTGTGAAAAAATGAGGAGAGACGGGGTTTTTGGTGATACAGAAGGGCCACCACCAGAGGCCCAAATGTGCACTTACTATTTACAAATGTTAAAAAATAGACTAGCCCAAGCACAAGTAAAAACGGCTGATGCTGGTGAGTTTGCTAGAGAAAAATGCCAAAAAGAGGAAATCAAAATAGCAGGCTTGATAAAACTAACTAAACATTATTTCAGCATGTGCTTCTCAGGCCTCGACAAACAACAAGAGAGTGAAAATCTGCAGGGGGTAAGGGAATCATCTTCTTTCAAACAAGAAGGTAAGTACACAGCTCCTGTCATTCCAGAGATGTCTGCTTCTGGTGCAGCCGCTGTTATGCAAAACAATCTGCGTGGTGATAGTGCAGAACTGTTATCCAAGGCCAGGAATGTGGTGACTTCAGCAGACCCTTCAGTGCAGATGCCTGGTATGGTGTTATGTGGGGGACAGATAAGCTGTGATGTAAGACCCAGATGTAACCTGCATTCTAGCGAAACCAATCTTTCTTTACCTGCAACAAAACAAAGTGTGCAACTGCCATTGTTTCAGACTCACAGTGCTACAGGGCAGGTGAATGCAGCTTTTTATAACCCTCTTTCATGTGTGGACAACGTTCATCTGAGGCACATGCTCCCCGATCCACGGAAAGGGGCGCACCTTTGGATCGAAGTATTCTTGAAGATTTTCAGCGGGTATGTTTCGGCTATTGGTGATGTGAGGACCGGCTTATCAGCATACCTGGAACCACATGAGGTACGTGTGGTTGAAGTTTCTGCTGGAACTGACGAACTAGGAGCAGCTGCCCCTCTAGCCCCAGTGGCACGGCGGCTTTGGAGCACACTGAGGACGTTTTATCCGGTAAGTACGGATTCTGGCCTTTTAAATGACACTACACGTTATGCAGGGGAGACGGCTTCAGCATATGTGAACAGACTGTTGAAAGTATGGGAAAAACAGACGGGCTCTTGCCCGTTATCAGTCACGCTGCAGCAACGCTTTAAACAAGCAATGTTAAAGGGCCAGACACAGGATGTTAAGGAGAACATGTATAGAATGGTTGCGAGTCATGATATGCCTTTAGATCAATGGATGGCTGCTTTGGTACATCAGCTGAATATGGATGAAAAGTACATGAAGCAACTTAGCAGTGATTTAGAGAAGTTAGAACAACAACTCTTAGCTGAACAGCTAAAACAGCTGAGAGACAATCAAAGTAAAAGGAGGAAGAAGAAGAATGCTGCAAAAGCTCAGATGGTTATGGCCCCGACACCTGTGTTTGGTTCAGACCAGTTTGTGGGGTCCCTCCCTCCAGATGTCCCATTTCAGATGTATCAGAGACCTCCATGGGGACAAATTCCCAGCAGAGATACACAGCAGTACAGAAATCATAGAAAGGGACCAACCAAAGATTATTATATGCCCTTGTGCTGGACGTGTGGTTACCCAGGGCATTTTGAAAGAAGCTGCCCTAACCGTCGTTAGGATCTGACCAGCCCTTCCTCCCTGTCAGAAGTAAAGGCCTGCTTGTGTTTGTCTGAATGTCGTCAGTTCTATGTTACTGTATGTATGTATGTATTTGTGTATCGTATGTAACTAAACGTTCGTCTGTGTGAAGTAATGTTCATGGTTTCAGAATGTTCATTTGGTTTGGGAGAACTGCAGCTCCGTAATTCAAATGACGTTTTTAATCATGAACTATGTTAACCGGATGGGATATGCTAAAAGGAGATGTTTAACTAAGGATTTAACAGCAGTCTACAGAGAAAAATTTAAGAGCATTAAGATATCAAAAGGCCACATTAAGCATGTCATCAGTAACAAAATCATCTGATGTTATTAGTTATGCTGAGCTGAGGCAAGCCTCAGAGGGACAGTTTAACCTGAAGCAGGACAAAAGATATGATAAACAAATCTGACCATGATGTAAACATCTGAATGTTTATGGCAAGGCTGGGAGCATGCAAAGTATGTCAGAGAAAAAAATA
The DNA here is from genome assembly GCF_011125445.2 of Fundulus heteroclitus. Classification (NCBI taxonomy): domain Eukaryota; kingdom Metazoa; phylum Chordata; class Actinopteri; order Cyprinodontiformes; family Fundulidae; genus Fundulus; species Fundulus heteroclitus. Next base: position 2,116,880 of record NW_023396846.1, on the reverse strand, counting down.
AATAAAATAAAATAAAGCCAGCTTGTGAAGGGTTAGATTCTACTTCTAATCTCTTTGTTTTTGGGTAGCCTTCTCAATGTGCTGAATTACAGGGAAACTCTTATCATGTATAGAAAAACATTAAAAGCTCAAAAGCCTAAAAGAGAAAATGGTTGCTTTAAAGTTTCACCCTTGACCAATTAAGATTGAAAAGCATTAATAAATAAGTTTGCATGACCAAAAGTGCTAGAAAGAAATCAAAAGAATGCTATAAGATATTGAAACACACAGATTGCACTCCGTGGGAGACTTTTTACTTTCGGGTTTTTATTGTTTTGTGTATTTTGATTATTTCTTTGTTAAATGATTCCTTTACTTTAATTTTTGCATCACCAGTGGCAGAAAAGTGACAATATTCAAGGTGGCTCGGCAGATAATTTAAGAGAAGATTTAATACAAAACGCTGAAAGAAAAGGAACGAGAGATTCCTACCTCCCCTGGATCAACCAAGAACTTAGACACATCACATTAAGAACCAAGACACTAAAAAGACCAGGTTTTCTTTTGTCACCTAATACACTAACAGAATTGTTTTTCTCTGAGTTACTTCTTTCAGATGATGGGAGAATAAAATTGGAAGGCCACCTTTGTTCCAACAGAAGACTCTGGGAAGTGAGCTCTTTCAGGTCGTATGGTAAGAAGTCATGATCTAAAATGGACATGCAGGGATTGGCAAAGGTGACTAAATTATGCTCAGTTTTAAACAACTAAGACACCAGGTAATATTGAAACCTTCTGGTGGTAGAAAGGTGGCTTTGAAAATTGTTCATGTAACCCCTTCCCACTGCTGCCATCTCTACTGACTCACATTAACATTTCTATCCTGTTTTCTAACTTTTTCTTGCCAGGAAACCTGGTCATATATATAATTGGAATGTGCTAACGGAGAGATTTTAGTCTCTTTTTCTTAGACATTCTCAGATGCAAGTGAGTACCAAGCGGTGCCACGGTGGTCCAGGGGGGAAAAAGGTGATGTACTTGACTCCTGCCTAATCCTGTTTTTAATCAAATTTTGGAAAAAAAAAAAATAAATATATATATATATATATATATATATATATATATATATATATATATATATATAAATAAATAAATAAAAAATCAGTAATTTTTACAGAACCTGCATAGAGGTTTAATGGGGAAAATGATGATACAAGGTTATGGGAATTTTTTATTATTGAACTTATACAAAGACGTTGAACTATCTGTAAAAATATTTTGCTTGGATAAATTTTTAAGGGATCAAGATCTGGGGTAAAGGTGAAGAACTTCAAGAATAATTTCGTTTTAGAGGGAACGATGTGGTTGATTTTGTTTTGAGACAGTTTTCTTGTAATTTTTGTTTTAATTTTTTCTTTTCAACTTATTTACACTACACTACGGATGAAGATGGACATTTATTTTATTAGACGATTTGATTTTGTACAAAATCCACTTTGGCAAAAAATGCTGGCAGAATTCATTCTGTTTGCAGGCGTGAGGAATGGGGGATGGACTCTTGAAGGGAAGGAGAATGTTGTGCTGCTGAAACAGAGATGAGGACTGAAAATGGACAACTAATTGGGGGGGCAAAGGCAGAGGCATCGGATAACCTTCAATGGACCGCAACACGAAACATAGATGAGTTGGCAGACACCTCTTCTGCATTTCACATCAGATTTTTTCCTGTACACAATTATAAAACAAAACACACATTAGAAACAAACACATTGGCGGATGCGCTTAGGAGAAAACTTTCAGATTAAAAGCAATCAAGATTATTATTAAACCCCTAGGATGTTAATTGTTTTAAGTCAGAGTTGTTATTAGCGAGCGATAAGAGGGTCAAACGCATTCGGACAAGTGGTACTGGTCTGGAAACAAAGCTGGTAGAGTTCGCAAAGATAAGAAGGATTTTCTTTTACTTTTCTAACAAAGTTTTTATTTAAATCATCTAAAACATATATAGATATGTTTTGAAATTTTATTAACCCCATAAGGGGTTTGACTAAGATTCAAAAAGGCGCCTTTAAGATACAATAAGCTGCGTAAAACACAAGGTGCACGAGAAGAAATAGGGGACACCACTAAAAGACATCCATTTTGCATCAAAATGATAATCTACCTGATGAAAGCAAAGAGTAGCTTAAGAAATTATGCTAAACCTAAAAGGTTTGACAACTTATGAATATTGGGGATTAAAGTAAGGAGTGGGATACATAGAAGGGCCGTTTAAACGTAAAAGGAAAGTGGATAAGAACATTGTATGCAATTACATCAATGGGCGATAATTATGATCATGAAAAAACTAGTGGGCGAAGAAGTTGAAGTAGGCATTACAGCAGCAGTTAATAGCATAAACTAATCAATGAATGAACGAGTGAGCAAGCTAATTTTTCAATATAAGCAGAATAAACTCTGAACTTTTTAAGCTACCTGTTGAAGCGAATGAGAAATTGTGAGCACCACATTTACTGGCTGTCTTAAAGTAAGCAGAGGCGCAAATAAGGACCAAATAATTAGGATGCCTGTAAAATCTGCCACTACGGCAGACATCAATAAAGCACCACAAAGGTTAAGGATTTAAATGGATAAAATCACAAGATTAGAATAATGCCTTATTCTACTAAATAACATGGGTAAATTAGAGATTAAAGCACCAGTGAAAATAGTTTGGAATTGTACGCAGTTACCTAAAAGGTTTGAGGAGACTTAACATCTCTCTGTTTGAACACAGAATAGCACAATAGTTGTCTTTTAACTAGATGTTAAAACATTCAGAAGGAAAAAACACATAAACAGAGTTTAGCCGACTATTTTCTTTTAGACCAGGATAATCTAACGATTGTCTTCTTGCGTACATACAGAAAAGAAATGAGGTCAATTAGATTAGTTGGACATTTGGTATCTGGTCAGGACAGCAGAAGCGACTCCTGGACACAAGATGATGATAGGAGGATAAGAGCTTCAACATGATATCAATGCATGAAGGTTGGCTCTGAGGAACATCAGAGCTGCAATGGCACCAGACAATGAAACTCCTGCTGTTCTAAAAAACATCTTGAACAGAACTTTGCATGACTGCTTTACTTCACAGGTGATGGAATCCAACTACAAGGTTTCACGAACATGACATGGAGAGGTTGGCGTTCAGGGAACGCACATAGAAATCACTCTTGGACTCTTAACAAAAGGACATTTAAAAATGGGGATTCAACAATATGCAACCTGGGGTTAAATGTGCTCTAAAGGGGGACACTTAACAGGAGAGAAACTGAAAGCCTGGGCTTACGACGAGAGATATTTCACAGACATGGGGTGTAGGACACCCAGGAATGGCTGCTGTGGTTTGAAAATGTCAGAGATTTGTCACAGGTGGTGGAGTGTTTCGATGACCCAGGCACTTGGAACCAGGTTGGACCAAGGAGACGACGTCGTGTTCCCACAGGGATTACCTGTAACCTAATACTGACTGTGAACATTTATGTTTTTGGGTTTGCTGGGGTTGCCAAAAGGAGCATCGGAGATGACTTTCTCTATCCTGACCAGGTTCTCACTTAAAATGCAAAGAACAAACTTATAGAGGCCCAAACAAATACGGACACAGAGACGTGTTCAAACAAAGAATTCCACTAATCCACAATTTAAGGTGCAGATAATAAGGCTAAACAAATAATTAGAAGAAGGGCAAATCTTAATGCTGATCATTTAACAACAGTTGGTCAATATTTAGGAGGGTTCAATGGAACGGCACAGTTTCTTCAATAATCACAGCAGACAGTGATTGATGAAACAAAAAAGCAAATTCTAGAATGGGGATTTTAAATCGTTTAAACGATTTATAGATCACTGGGTGATATAAGTTAACAACACAGATCCTAAATTTGGAAAAACTATAGAAAAAGCAACAGTAGTAATAATGGATAAATGACAAGGAAAGAAAATCACTTAGAGTAATGTCTGCTTAAAGTTTTTCAAGGGTAAACTAAACACATGAAAACAAGAACAAGATACTTGTTAAAGGGTTGATTTACTTGGGGATAAATTATGCTTGAAACTAATGTTAGATGACTGAAACAGGCTTAAGGTCTGATAAAAATCTATCTAGAGCAGTGTGGAGCAGTTAAATGTTCAGGGGGAGATGATGTTAAAAGAAAAACAATGAGTTACTGCTCACAGCATACTACAGGTTAAAGGTTTGTTTCACACAAGATTTAAACAGGGGGACGCAAGATACAACCAGGATTGTTAACGAAAGCTGTTTGTTAAAACAGATTCACGGTTGGTTTGATGTACGTCAAGCTGAAACTGATTCACAGAACTATTTCCTGTCTCCGCCCTGGGCTACACCCACTTCCTGAATAGCAACCAATCACAACTCCGTGTGCGCTACGGGCATGCACACACTTTCTTTTTCCCGGTTGAGCTTTTCAAAATAAGACAAGAAGTACATAGGGCTGCTTCTGATTAATATCACAACATCATTCTGCAAATATGTATGGTAGAACTTTCTTTTACAAACTTAAAGGTTTTTCTGTTGGTCTTTTTTAGAAAAATGTGAGGTATTTTTAAAGCTGGTGCAGTAAGAAGTTTCTGAAAGGTTTTAATACAATTCCTTGTGTACTAAATAAGTTGAGATTAACCTTGACACAGTAGCCATGAAACATATGATGATAAATTTCTGTTGCAGAGAATTTTCAGCTGTTGGACACTGTAAGGTGAGACACACAGGGGGAAATTTTGATTAAGAATCATAGAGGAGTGCTGCTGCAGATAAAGTTGAACTTTCAGATTTTTCCATTAATATAAGAGTAATGCAAGATCTAATGATTACAGCAAAGGAGGTTAAGCTAAGAGCACAATAATTGTGAAAGGAAATATCTAGATGTGAAAGTGTTTGAAGAAGGTAAATGACAGAAGGATTGGGAGTCCTGATAAGAACACTAATTACACCTTGTTTCTGTTATTCAACAGTAAACGAGGCCTGGTGTCTGCCAACCATCTTCACAGAGCATTTTACTGGGGATAAAATGCTTATTGCCTGAAAAAGGACAGAACACTCATTACCATCCAACTAAATCGTTTTTGTCCACGAAGAGGAGCGAGAAAAGAACTTAAGAAGTTTGGGAGCAACATGCCAAGAGAACTGTGATTTTTTTTATTTTCCCTCTCTCTTTTTGTTTTGCAACGAAGGAGCAGTTGCCTGAGAACTCTGAGCTGACCACTTATGCGCGACTAGATTCATGCCTGCCACGTGCTCAGACTGGCCTGATGGTTTTTTACTTGCGTTATTGACGTACAGAATCTTTTTATATCGCAAAACTGACTTTTTTCTTCTATCTTTTCTCTTTTCCACTGACTTCCATGTTTGATTTTATGTGTTATGACTTATACTGTGATGTTGCCTTAAGTTGATCGCTATGGTTTTATGATTAAGAATGGAAACTCTCTGTTACAGACACACACACCAAGACCTACAGTTCTTGCTAACTTTTTGCTTTGTTATATAAAGAACCAGGATCTGATGGCTATCACAGATCCATAAATTACTCGGTAAGGCTAATTTCTAGATTCAATACAGGGTGTTCAGGCTCAGATTGGCCGAGAGCAGATCTCCCTGGGACGGGGACCTGGCCAGTTTTTACTGCCCCCTAGGGGTAGCGTTTTCTGGTATTCCCCTGCCCGCACTGAACCTCTCCTGCCTTTGCTCCTGGTGTTGTAAGTTTGGAGTGGTGGATTATTGTCCATCGGACAGGTGAGTGTAGAAAGGAGTAGGAGGGTATTCAGGGCGGGGAAGAGTAGACGAATTTGGCCTTGATTAATGTACATCTTTAGCTTATCTAGTCTAAAGTAAACTTAAAATAATGTGCGCATAGGAACCTAAAACAGGCCTAGCACAAATAGTTGAACCCTAAATTGTAGATAAAATGCTTAGACTGTGGGCTTGAGTAAAAAATTCTGAATTATGAAGTATTCATGCTAATTGATGCTAAGATGTTTCCATTAAGGTTGGTCCAGCCCATTTCTTGGAACTGTTTTCGTTGTGATGTGCCTTTGGGGCACACCAACAGGGGGGGCTAACGGACAACTGGACTGTTTTTTACAAAGTGCCTTTCGGTCACACCAGCAGAGATTGTGTGAGCCAGAGAGTGAGCCGCACTATAGACCGCCATGGAGATCACGGATGGATGGACTCTGGAAGCCGAAAAGCTGACGTGCTTGGATTGCTTGGACTGGACGGAATGACCGACTGTTCGGGCAGAGGCATAGGCGGATCTACTGGGGTGGCATAGGGTGGCAAATGCCACCCTAAAAGACAGCCTTGCCACCCCTGCTGCCACCCCAGTTGACGGTAGGGGTGGCGAGGTTTATAAATTATGGCTAATTTGACAATTACTGACCTCTTATCTCAAATGTCGGAGGGCAGTGAATGCAGCACGAGAAGACGCCAGAGCGGTTGAGACAGATTTGTTTTGAAAACTGAGCGGCGCAAAGCGAAGGAGCCGGAGGTCGCGTGTGGAAAGGAGACACGGGATGAAACAGGTAAAAACTGATTTACTATCTATCGAGAAATTAAATTAATACGGAACGGAAGCACAATGTTGCTAGCATAGTTGCGATGCTGATTTTAAGATGATAAAAATAAGTTTGAAGAACGTTATTTTGCTAACTATGATGTTAGGTAGGTCTGAGTCAGACCTACCTAACATCATAGTTAGCAAATGTCAGACCGTCTGACATTTGTTCTTTGTAAAGTATGTTACAAAAGCTAATAATGATTCAGCGCCTGTGAAGGAAAACATTGTAAAGTTATTTTGAATCTTACAGAACCTGTAAGTACCTTGTTTGGTTACCTTGACCCGTTTATTTTTACAGTTCCATTCTCAGTCCATAGATCTCTGGTGGGTACATTTTACTTTCTATAGTTTCTCGTGCAAATGCTGCAAAGCTGCCTTTCTGAAACAGTCCATCTCACGCGTCTGCGACTCAGCACCTGTGTCTTACCTTAATACCTTCCCTGTGATAATGCTCCACCTGAAGTAGTATTATCATACTTCTATCTCTTATTAAGTGAGATCACATTGTATATGTTCCTAATATGAACTGTTTCACATGAAACACATACTGTACATACTATTTCTCACCAAACTGTGATAACTGTTATTAAATACAGTATAAACAAATGTCATATGTTGCCACCCCTCAAAAATTCCTGCCCCCTTCTCGCCACCCCATAAATATTTTTCTACATCCGCCCCTGGGCAGAGGGATAGACTGAGTGCTGTCGTTCCACTGGTTGATCATCTTTGGTGATGTGCCATAATGACACATCATCAGGGGGTCTGTTAGGATATCAACAAGGTCAAGTGGAACGAGCTTCTTATCCCAAAACTGCATGACTCACTTGGACAGCACGGACCCAAAAGATTGACACATATCTATCAGATACCACCCCGGAGGTGACACAGTTTCCCTGCTGATGTCACAGATTGGATGTGTGCAGCCCTTGCAGGGGTGTGTCCCGAGATCCCTTTATAATGTTTGTGTGATGAGCAATCGGGGCTTCCTGCCGATCAGGAGCCCATCAGCGCTGGTGTGACTGTAACTATTTCTCTGTCTTTACCTAGATAAAATATAACTAAAAGCATACTTGTCTGTTTTATGCGTCCTACATTCAAGGTAATAAGTAAGTGGGGGTCGCCTGACTGGGTAAAAAGAACTGGGTCCACCGAGGGTGTTTCACCATGGACGGAGCACGGTGGAAAACAATAACACCACACAGATTTCCAACCTGCTTTGAGGGAAATGAAGTCCCGTTCTACTGATGATGACACGCTCTGATATCACAGATCAGGAGCTGCTGGACTTCTACATTTCCAGCATGGAGGACATAGAAGATCTCAGCTCCGATGAGGAGCTCACCAGGGGATGTACTCTACCACTCTGATGTGCGCTGGCTCAGCCGCGGCTCTGTGCTGCAGCGCTCTGATTGGCTGAGTTCAGAAGTGGAGCAGGTTTTAAAAGAGAAGGGCCGACCTCTTCATGAACTAAGTCTGTGGCTGGCAGACCTGGCATTTTTAGTTGATCTTACGCATCGTCTGAATACACTGAACAAGAAGCTAGAAGGCAAAGAACAGCTGGTGCCACACCTGTATGCACACCTGAAAGCCTTCTGGGTAAAGCTCCGCCTCTTTGAGACACAACTACGAGGCTTTAATGCTGCACACTTCCCTGCTCTATCTGAAATCACGTCTGCTTTTCCAAAGGCCGACCTTTCTGCTAAAAAGGAGAAATATGTGTCTGTGATTGCATCTCTGCTGACAGAATTCAACCAGCGTCTCCAAGACTTTTCTGTCATTGAAAAACAAGTCCAGCTGTTCTCCACCTCGTTCCTGGTGGATGCAGAAGAAGTGGAAGAGAGTCTGCAGTTAGAACTGATTGAAATGCAATGTGATGATTCTCTGCAGAGTCAACATCAGCTTCTCTCCCTCCCTGAATTCTTTCAGAGTTTGGATAATGCCAAGTTTCCTCTGATGAGACGCCACGCAGAAACAATGATGAGCCTGTTGGGCTCAACATCCAGATGTGAACAAAGATTTTCTCTGTTAAATCAGAACAAAAGCAGACTGAGAAGCAGAATGACTGACAGCATCTCTGTGAAGTCCTTCGTGTCTCAACCACCAAACTTTCTGCTGACATGTCAGCCATCCTTCAATCAAAGGACAGCATCACTGCTCCCACTGACTGCAATGTTCTTCACATTATAGCTGACTTAGAAATACACACAGTATTCATGTGGCAATATGGCACCTCTAGTGTGGCCCTTTGTTTAGTTTTCTGGATTTGGCCCTCACTAAAAAAGTTTGGACACCCCTGGTATAAAGTGTTAATGTTCCCCCTTTTATTTAGGAGGATAAAAAAGGTGAATAAAACAAGGACCTTTAAATTAAATAAAGACAAGTAACAAGTGCTTCTCTGCATAAAACACTAAAATAAAAACACTCAGGGTGTCAATCTAAAATCACAGTTCAATAATATTTGCTTAAATGCTTATTAATTAAAGCTAAAGCCAGCAAACACCAAGCTAACCCTACGTTGCAGGCCTGTTTCCATGCTTATGAATATGGAGACCAAACTCAGTGGTCGCTTCACTCAAAAAGCAAATAATAAACTAAAAAGGTTCCTTGTGCCAGATGAATAATAATCCTAACAGAAACGCTCTGCTCCGTTTAGTCCTCCTTTCCTGTGGAAAAAACTGAGCTCCCACAGTCACGGCTCTGACTCCATTACTAGGCCACCTGCTTTATAAGTTTGTTTTTTATTAATTCTGCATTATTTTAACTACATGCGCTGTGTTTCTGTGCCTCAAAGCTCTTACTGCTCCTCTCTCCTCCCTTCCCTCAGACCCAGGTGCTTTTATCAGCAGCCAGCCTTCAAAACGTGAATCACTACGTTTAATGTCCTTCCACTCGTACCAAAATGTCCCAATGGGGTACCGCGCGCGAGCTATTTTTAGAAACACAACGTCACGATGACGTCACATCACGTGGTACGCAGTGGGACAAACTCCGGAAACCCGGCGCTGTTTTGCTTTAAAAGAGACATGCGTTAGCCTAGGTTTTACTCGGTAAACGACTGCTTTTTCCAAATCTAAGACCGTGGTTTTTAAACATTGTTGCTATGGAACGTGCAACAGCGACTCGAGTTACGCTGATCGGCCGCATATGAAGGATGTTTTCTTCAAGACTGCCAAGGAGAAATGTGTGCGGTGGGTACACCGGTCCGGTCGGCCTACATATGTAGCAAGCATTTTGTCGGAGGAAAGGGCACAACCGAAGAACATCCTGACCCAATTCCAGCGACATCAAGTCAAGGTAAGAGTATTTTGGTGGCCGACATGTTAATAAAGTAGCGCCTGCTACCATGACAGCATATAGGCTATCATGGTAGCAGGCGCTAACATGATAGCCTGCTACCAGGATAGCTTACTCAGAAACATTTCAAATGAGACAACCATTAAACATATACCCATTCCTGGACGGTGATTGCAAACAACAACAAAAAAAAACGGCCGACGCTGCCTTGATCGCCGCGCAGGAAAAAAAAAAACAAATCTTACCGTTCATAAACTCGGCCAGTTTTCCAGTCTTTTTAAGCCCTCGAACCTCAAGCCATCGTTTGAGCTGAAGGTTGGTGTGTTCTTCGACAGTGCGACCAGTAAACCGTGTGCCTGGGACATCGTCTTGGGAAAGTTTAACGGCTGTAAAGTCGGTCATATCCGTTATCCGTGCGTTCTCTCCTGTATGCGTTCTCTCCTGTATGCCCTACCTAAGCGGCAAAAGGGGCGTTGCTCTTGAGACGGTGACGTCACGTGCGCGGTACCCCATTAAAGTCAATAGGAGAGTCAGTAGCTGTGTTTCATGCTATTTTGTTTTTAACGACACAGAACCAGCGGTGCTTCAATGGAATGCTGCCTTGCTCTTTAATTCTGGTGAGCATAATTACATTAAATATAATTTAGGTGTGGACTTTTAAGGGTCATTTTAAGGAACTTGTAACATCAGGGGCTTCAGCTCAGATCCATTATTCCTCCTCTTCCCTCTAAAGGAGCCCTTTACACTATTTATTTATGCATTTTTCCCACTGTTTATTACTCATGTGCAGAGCACCAATGGGGGTAAAATCTGCCCACCTCACCACCTCAAACTGATATCATTAGTATAAATTATGCTGATACCAGACGTTACCAAAAAAAGTGTTTTTTTCTACAGTCACTTAGGAACCAGAGAGACACAGAGCTTGAAAAGCTGCACCTTTACTCATCAACTCTGGGGTTGCGATGCATAAAAAGTGTTATATTTCCTGTAGGATTCCTCAATAAAGACTATTAGTGGGCTAAAAGCGAAGCAGAAAGTCATTATTCCGTCCGCTCTGACCACAAACAAAACGCTCAGAGAACAACATCAAACTGAGCCTTCAGCTTGGTAATTACGCACCAGAGCGCCCTGAGGAGAGCAATAGAGGAGATTTGTTTGGTCAGCGCAGAGACTGAGATGAGAAACCTGTCGCTGTGAAAGGTGATGATGGTTATAAACTGTAACAGGCTAGAAGTTCATGGAGCTGAAAAGAGGGAAACATCAGCAGCTGGATCAGCATAAAGACGCAGCGTGAAGCCCTGAGTGCTTTAAGTGTTCCTGCTGAGGGGAAAATGTCAGACCATACAGGCTTGATGAAACTCAGCCTGATTCACCAATGAGGTTATAGATCTACACTGATAAACAAACCCATAGATTAATGTGTAACAGTGTAATAAAACGCTCAATAAATTTAAACTATATAATTTTAATCAGTATAATATGAACAATTGTGTTTTTTTTCTGTTTTAACCCACTAACTGAACAATAACGTTTTAACACTTCTCTTTCACTTTTTAACAAAATACATGTTTACTTCCATGTCTGGTAGGATAAAAATGAGACGGAGCTGACTGGACCACTGATCTCTATTTATTCACTGGATTGCTCATTATATAATACACGTCGCTTTGAAGCCACCAGCTTTTTTTTTGTATGAGTCGGTTTTGATCACTAATCTCTATTATACACTGGAGTGCTAATAGCCGCTGTTAGAACGAGTCGCTGTGAAGCCACCAGCCGCCATATTGGTACTCCCTATTTTCCCCCAGTAACTAGGGAATATGTGCGCTACAACATCGAATAACGAGGATTTTTTCATGTTCAGGGAGGCTGAAGACTTTTAAAATGTTGAATGCCATATACTTTTATGTTATTTACTAAAACTATCAAATAATGAGAAAGTCATGTGCTGAAATATTTTGCATGTTATATATATATATATATATATATATATATATATATATATATATATATATATATATATATATATATATATATATATATATATAGTCTTCAATTTTTTGAAATTTTTCAAATTTTTCAAATTCCTTCAAATTTGTTCAAATTCTCCAAATTTCTTCAAAATTTTCTAATTCTTCAAATTTTTCAAATTCCTTCAAATTCTTCCAATTTTGCAAATTCCTTCTAATATTTCAAATTCTCCAAATTTCTTCCAATTTTTTAAATTCTTCAAATTTCTTCAAATATTTCAAATTCTTCAAATTTTACAAATTCCTTGAAAGTTTTTCAAATACTTCAAATTCCTTCAAATTCTTCTATTTCTTTCAATTCTTCAAACTCTTTCAAATTCTTCAAATCCCTTCAAATTTTTAAATTTTTTCAAATTCTTCAAATCTGATTTCAATGTTTTCTGCATCTTCTGCTCAATCATTCTGCAGATTAGCATTCTCACTGCTGTTTCGCAGCAGTGAGAAACAGCTGCGAAACAGCTGCGAAAAAATAATAACTTTTCTAGTTATTATTATTATTATTCCATCTGCGTGTAACTACTCCCACATTCTTCAACCGATTTCAACAATTTTTGCACCAAAACGTTCAGTTCGTTCCCGACATTTGAGCTATATCTCATCATTATTCTAACTTTTATACTTTTTAAAATATTTGTACTTTTTTGTGCGTTTTTTGCTGCCATTGAAATTAATGCAAATTCCTTCAAATTCTTCAAATTTTCATATTCCTTCAAATTCCTTCAAATTCTTCTAATTCTTCTTATTGTTATTATTGTTCAAATTTGTCAAATTTTTAAATTTTTTTCAAATATTTTAAATACTTCAAATTCTTCAAATCTTTCAAATTCTTCAAATTCTTCTGATACAACTGATATTACTACTACTACTACAACCGATACTACTCCTACTACTACTGATACTACTACTACTATACTACTACTACTACTACTACTACTACTACTACTACTACTAATGATACTACTTCTGCTGCTACTACTACTACTACTGATACTAATACTGATACTACAACAACTACTACTGATACTACTACTAATATTACTACTACTAGTAGTAGTACTACTGATACTACTACTACTACTACTACTACAAATTACTTCAAATTGTTCAAATTCTTCAGATTTTTCAAATTCTTCAATGGTTTTCAGCTATTTCTTATCTTCTGCATGGATCTTCTGCATCTTCTCCTCAAATCATTCTGCAGATTAGCATTCTCACTCGCTGTTAGGCAGGAACGGCTTTTTCTAGTTAGTAATTGGATCATTGTTACATGGGGAATCTGAGACTTTGTGACAACACGGCTCTGCCCCAAGACTGTTTGATGATCTAGTTGTTTTTGTTTTTCTCTTTTTGTTGTTTAGAAAATGGAAAACTCAATAAAATAAAGTTTAAAGTGTGTTTAAAGTCTTTAATCATGTGAATCTAACTGGTGAACTTCTCTTTCACAAATACATTCAGAGTTCCTATTCAGTGCCATGGAAGACCATCGGTCCTTTAATTTTCCTTGTGAGTCGTTCTTAATGAGAAGAATATTACAGAAAACTGGGTAATGATCTCTGCCTGCAGACCAGTCATCTAATAAATCCCATTTCACAACCATCTGAACTATTCCTGGATCAGTTCCTCTACTTATTTCTCTACATGTTAGATGATCTTTTCTAAATGTTGAACATCCTCCTCCTGTTTCTTCCTTCCTGTCACTGAAACATCTCCACTTATTCAGAAAAGTAGTTACAGTTTTATTTAGTCTTTTACACATTTTAACCATGTCTGCTTTTTTGAACACATTTAACATGTTTTCACCTCTCATCACAAAAACCTCCTGCCATCTTGGAGTAAAGTCACCATGAATGATGTCTCTAAACTCCATAATCACACCTGAACTCTGAGCTGCTGCTTTCAGCTCCGTACCTGGATCATCTAGTCTGGAGTCAATTGAAAAGAAGGGAACCAAATCTCAGCAGCTTCAGATTTTGCTCCACAAATGTGATAAAATAACAACTGAATAAAGTTACAACCGAAATGATTCTTGACTCTGGCTGATCTAAAGAGATTTTAATTCAAGCAACAAGTAGGAAGGAAATGAGGCATTTTGCTTTCAAAATATAATGATGTATTAGGAGTTAAGGTTCTATTTAAATTATTCTGATTGGACAATAAACAAAAATCCAAAACTCAGCTTGTAAAGATCCTCCCTGCTTCCATCCATCGATTTTTTAACCCGCTTAATTCCTCATGGGGTCGCGGGGGTTGCTGGTGCCTATCTCTAGCATTCCTCACGTCTCCCAGAAACACCATTTTTACATCTCTTCTAACATGACTCAAATTGCCACCTGGTGGTGAGCCTGGAAACTGCACCACAGTCCTGCCTTCCGAGCACCACTCGTCTATAGCAGCTATTTTAATTTACAGATGTTTCAGATTATGAGTAGTGATCTTTGTATTTTTAAGTCTTTCTGCTCCAGTCTTGCACAAAGTCAGACCGCAGCTTTCCACTATTTCTGGGGGAACAGACTGTGGTGGAAAATATTATTGATGTATGCTGGTTGCGATTTGCCGGGGGGGATGGGGGGGGATTTACCCCCCCTCTGCTTGTGACGTCCCCCCCTCTGGTCATTCATGTTTTATCCCTGGGGTGGATGCATTCCTCCCCCCCTCTGGTCTGAATTTAAAAATGTATATAAATTAGGGCTGTCAGTTTTAACGCATTATTAACGCGTTAACTTTGTTAACCACAACGCCGACATTTTTTTTGTCGCCGTTAATCGCGCGTCAAAACACACACCGTTCCCTAATGTTTTTCCCTGCCGCGCTCTCCGCACTGAGGTTTCTTTTACCCTCGGCGTTTTCCGTAGTTTCAAGAGAGCTAGAGACTGTAGCATAACAGACCTGCGCTCACTGTTGCACAGGCTGTTCATTTCATACGACTTTGGGCTTCTTTTATTCTAAAGGCGCTTGTAAATTTTATAAGTCACGGGTTGCGTTTTTTCTTGGGCACGTTTCTGAAAGTTAAATCGCTTATTTGGGCTCTAAAATAAGTGACGAAACAGCGGTTATTAAGAGACCTGCCTTCACTAGATACTGAGTGTATCCAGCTGAACTATCCCTCCGCTCCGCCATAGGAGCCGACGGTAGTAAAGGCAGACAGAGCAACTCTGCACGTATTTTCTGCAGTTTACGGTGCAATAACCGGTGATAACTGCTGAAAGTAAATTACTTGGTGCAGATCACCATTTTAAGCAGACTTTGGTTCTGAAGATGAGTTTTTAACACGCTGATCACATTGCAGAAACCCAACCCATAAACCGTACTTTAATGCTTATTAATTTGTTTTCTCTGTATTTGACAAACTAAGACCGAAGGACCTGGAATTACTAAACAGTTGCTAAACAGTCTCTTTCAGGGTATTAAGCTTTTGCCCAGTTGCAAGCAAAGTGTAAGACTGGAATGACCTGGAGATTTAAAACATTTTTCCAGGCTTAAACTGTATGAATATGGATATAAACAGCAAGCAAAAATATTCAAAGAAGTTGTTGTTGGTGTGAAAGCTCAGAATTAGATGTGTGAGAGAGAGTGAAAAAACGAAAACAATAAAACTTATGACTTTGTTGAAATGTAAAATTTTTATTAATGCCTAATACCATGTCTATCTTTGTTTAAGAGGCAAAAAAATATATCGGCATGGTATTTATTTACAAATTTATTTACACATTGTGTAAACATCAGGGCGTCATGATTAGTCGTTTAGCCATCATAGTCCAGAGTTTAACATTTGGCACTAGGATGTGTTCATTCCAATTCTCAAAAGTGCTTGCAAAATAACAAAATAAAAAAATATTTTTTGTACAAGCATGTATTTTATTAGTGTCATTTATTGCAAAATTGCATATTAAAATGCTTAAACAGGCTATCACACTTTCAGAAATAAAAGGATAAAACATACAATTAATTTGCAATTAATCTCGAGTTACCTATCGACATTATGTGATTAATCGAGGAAATTATCCCCCCCTCTGTTTTTTTTGCAAATCGCACACTGGATGTATGTAACCCTGATCAAATCTGGTCTGGATGTACCTGCATAACTTTCCTGTGATAAAGAAGCTCTCATGCTGACAGATTTACTGTATTTCCACATCCAAGACACAGAGAGGAGTTGAGTTAGATAGGAACTGGATTGTACCAGTGGCTGCTCTCCTCTGAAGATTACTCCCATTTTCTTTGTTAACCCAGAATCTATAAAAGTTTAGTGTTTTCTTTTTCTATTGGCTGTTTCCTGACTGCGTTAATTCAATTCAATCCAATTTTATTTATATAGCGCCAATTCGTGAAACATGACATCTCAAGGCACTTTCAAAAGTCAAATTAAATCAGATTATACAGATTATTTTAAGGTTTGATGCAGCATTATCTGATAAAGATCTACTACCCTTTTTTTGGGGGTGGAGAACTCAGTTAAATTTAACTCAAAAGTTATTAAAAAGGGATCAGATAGGACAGGGTTGTGAAGAAAAACAGTTAATTCTTCACAATCAATGCAATATGTCAGCACAAGGTCTAAAGTATGAAGCCAAGAGTGCGTATGTTTATACACATTTTGAGTAAAACCAATTGAATCTAGGATAGTTTTAAAGGCTATGCTAAGGTTATCACATTCTGTGTCAACATGAATGTTAAAATCCCCCACTATAATAACCTTGTCAGTGTTTACCCCAAATCAGATAACAAGTCTGACAACTGATCCAAAAACTAAGAGTAAGGGCCTGGTGGACGATACAAAACAACAAACAGAAGAGGTTTTATTGCTTTGCAGTTTGGATGAGGGAAACTGAGGGTTAAATGTTCAAAAGAACGGTAGTTATTAATTGGTCTGGTACTAATTAACAAATCAGACCGAAAGATGCTTGCTACTCATCCTCCGCTTCCCGTAGATCTGGGCATGTGGAAATTTAAATAATTGGAAGGAGCTGACTCATTTATACTAATGTAGTCCTCTTGTTGCCAGTTTTCTGTGAGACAAAATAAATCTGATTATAAGAAATTAATTAATTACCTAAGGAAGTCTTTGAATAGACAGACCTTGTTTTAAGAGACCACATTTAATTGTTTTATTTTTTTGGTTCAGGGTGAGCCGTATTGATTTTTATTGGATTTTTATGATTTGCTCCTTTTAGATCAGTTTTTGATCTATTCAGTTTTGGTCGTGGGAAAGGCACTGTCTCAATAGGGTAATGGGTGGGTAACAGTACAGAAGCTGCAGAGAGGTGTGTTAAACTATGGCTCTGCTTCCTGGTCTGGACCCTGGGTTGTCAGCATTTAGGAGACATTAGAGGACAGAGACATTCAAACACATCTCGCCTTTGAATTAAATAACATACAAAGACAAAGATGCATCTTTTCTTTTATCTTGATCAAGAATCAGTGGTGTGCTTACTTAATTGATCATTATTAATATCCACTACGAGGGCATCATGCTGAGTCTACCAGGATTTTCACCATCATCTTGAATCTTCCCACTGTGGGACGCTGCATTAAACTATTACTAATTAACCTTTAGACCTATTTAAATAAACTATGCAATTATTCTGACTGCACGTGATATTGGGGGTTGGAAAGGGATGGGGGTGGTTAATTAAGGATATATTTATGATCTGGGGTCATAAATCAATCCAAACTTTGTCATAAAGTACCTCTATAACTTTATTCCTTCATACCTGAGAGTTTCCAGTCTCCAGCGTGGATCTTTCAGTCCAGCCGACAGCTGCTTCACTCCTGAGTCTCCTGGATGATTGTAGCTCAGGTCCAACTCTTTCAGATGGGAGGGGTTGGAGCTCACAGCTGATT
This sequence comes from Fundulus heteroclitus, assembly GCF_011125445.2. Classification (NCBI taxonomy): domain Eukaryota; kingdom Metazoa; phylum Chordata; class Actinopteri; order Cyprinodontiformes; family Fundulidae; genus Fundulus; species Fundulus heteroclitus. Next base: position 2,099,113 of record NW_023396846.1, on the reverse strand, counting down.
TCAGAGAAGCACAGCCTTCCTCTGAGACCAGACAGCCTGACAAGCTGCAGACACACAATTCAACACAAGATGTTAACATGAGAAAGTAGTGCTCAAGAAGCTGCTGCTCAGCTGGTTTTAATAAATATAAACTAGAAATCAAACTGTATTTTGTTCTGTAGATAATACAAAGTAACATCTGACACATTTAAACAGATGAATCCTGACTAGAGCTCCACTGGGATGGAAACTCTGCAAACAGACAAACTCTGCAGAAGGTTCTAGCTTTAAGCGAACTTTAAACTGTACCCAAAATACCAAAGATAAACTGGTGGTCCCAGTATAACCATTGTTCTGGTGTTTAGATAACTTTAATATCATTGATGGAGTCAAGAATTGTAGCTGAGATAAAGAATGAAGCAATGGTTTGGATCAGTTGCATTAGCAGCGTATGGGGAGCACATATTTCACACTTGTGTGATAAGTTAAAATAGTAGATATTAATAATTCGACCATAAGAGAATTGATGATGGTAAATTTATAGTAATAAAAAAAACGGTAACACATTAAATGGAGAAATTCATAAAACCGAGTAATTTGGAAAATCATCTGATTTAAAAAGGGTTAAATGCTAAAAGGTTGGTTGCCTTACATGTTGTATTTTCTTCCTATTTGTGTAATTTGTGGTTAAGAGGTGTGATTTTATAATTTACGAGGTGATCTTGAACTAGACATGGACACCGTCTGTCTCCGCCCACATGCCTGGAAATGCCGCGTCTTTTCCTCATTCGAGTAAAAGTTCCCGCTGAGGAAACATCTCTTTTCATTGTTATTATTCCTCCCCATTTTCAGGTATGTTGTTGCTGTTACACATAGTTAGCATGATTGGAGTAATCAACTAACATGTTGAAGCAATGTTAAATGTGTTTGTGTTATATTTTAAGTAGTTCAGAACAATGTGTTACTGATTATAGTAAAGTGTGTGAGTGTGTGCGTGTTAGCTAGCTCTCCGCTAAAATGCAGCGACCATCACGTAGTTGTAGCGTGCGTAGCCATTTTGAGTCCGTTGTAAACATACATGAACGCACGTGGTGGTATATTTTGCACTCATTTCAGAGGTTTCATGCACTTTGATTTTTGTAAGAGTTTTATTTCATTACTATTTTGTGTTAAAGTATAAAGTCATTTTTGTAATGTGTGAGACAACAGTTACCTGTTTATGCACAAAAGCTATTCACTTGCTGTTTAATGGATAATATGATGTGCTTCATTTCTTTTATTAAAATTAACACTTTGTTGTGTTACAATGTTGATCTTAGAGGACCTGTTGCTTGTTGTAGGGATTATACCTCAGGTAAATGCCATATTATTTGAATGTGTGCACTCTCTATAACCAGGCATTTTTGCTGTAGGATTGTATAAACTGTTTATTGTTGTAAAAACAATATTGATTCGAGTAAAAGTTCCCGCTGAGGAAACATCTCTTTTCATTGTTATTATTCCTCCCCATTTTCAGGGGTGTAACACTTGCAGAATCAGCAGAGTGTCTTTGAGAAATTTCCCATCTGAGGTCAGATCCAGTCTTTCAGTGCGCTCCCTTTCTTCTAAACTTTATTAAACTTTTTTCCATATTTTCCCCACTGCATCTCATTCTCTTGTTTCCCTGTCACTCTGGCCTTTGGCCTGCGTGTGTTTGGGATGTGCTGAGTCAACTCTGGAGGGCATGATGACCAGGAAACTGGGACATGGAAAGGACAAACTATCTACCACTCATGTTCTGCTTTATTGTGGGAAACTGGGAGATAATGAAATGATTTCACTCAGAAAGAAAATCAAGCCCAAATAAGCAACTTCACCTTCAAAAACAGTGGGTCCTCGGTGTGGGAGTAGTTGAGCGGTCGTGGTGTTGCCTGTGCACAAATAATCTTTTCTCTCTTCTTTTTCTTTTGACTCTTTGTCAGGTTATAGAGGAGCAGGTAGTGACTATATGTAATATAATAAAAACTAATCTGATTGTGTTTAAATTAAATACTTAATTTTGTCAATTTTGGGCTTAATGCATCTTTTTAACAAACAACTAAATGTCTTCCTTAACGTAAAATTTATATACTTCCGGCGGCACCCTGACGGCTGCGGCTGCTATGGCTCCTGACAACCTATGAGCATTTCTACAAAATATGCCACCCAGAACGCTACAAACTATACAACTACTCTCGATTGTTTACGTGGCTTCTGAGTGCTTCGGGCACAAGTCCCAGAGGCCCACAATGAAGCGGACTCGCCGAGCAGCACACGCCGGAGGAAGAGCGAGTGAAGGCGGTGTGACCAGCGGTGGAAGCGCGGCTTAGGGGGGCTAACAGCGAAGGTAAAAGCTAACCCCTACAAACCGCCGCTTCCATCCATCCTGCTTTCCAATGTCCGCTGACTGGACAACAAAATAGATCATCTACAACTTGAACTCTCTTCAAAGAGGGAGTTTAGAGACTGCTGCGCTCTCATCCTGACAGAGGCATTGCTTACATCATCGATCCCGGACAACGCTGTTAGCCTGAAGGGGCTCGCTACTTTCCGCGCTGACAAAAACAAACAACTCAGCGGTAAAACCCAAGTAGGCGGACTCTGCGTTTACATCAATAACACCTGGTGTAAAAATGCTATAATAGTCACAAGCTTTTGCTCTTGGGACATAGAGCTTCTGACTGCTAGCTGCAGACCATTTTACCTGCCCAGAGAGTCTACTGTTGTTAAATCACAGCAGTTTACGTGCCTCCCAGCGCTAATACTAAAGAGGCTATCGGTGTTCTCTATCGGACTATCTCTGAGCTGCAATCTGCACACACGGAGGGTGTTTTCGTCATTGCTGGGGATTTTAACCAGTTCAATATGAAGACTGTTCTCCCGCATTTCAACCAACACATGGATTTTGTGACCCAGGGATAGAACACTCTAGACTAGGTTTACACCAGTATAAATAATGCATTCAGAGCAGCCCCCCGCCCCCACCTCGGCTCTTCAGACCACCTTTCTGTGATGCTAATTCCTGCATACAGGCCCCTGCTGATCAGAGCTAAACCTGTAGTGAGGCAGGTGAGGGTGTGGACTGAGGGGGCCATGGAGGCACTCCAGGACTGTTATGAGTGCTCTGACTGGAACTTGTTTAAAGCTGTAGCAACATATGACAACAAGATCAAAATTGATGAGTACACCATGACTGTGTCAGCCTACATCAACAAATGCATTGAGGACGCACCACAAAGAACATCATAAGCCAACCAACAACCCTGGATGACTGAACAGGTTCATCAAGAGCTAAAAGCACGGATCTCAGCCTTCAAGTCTGGTGACAAGGAGGCACTGAGGACAGCAAGAGCCAACTTGAACCCTGCCATCAGGTTAGCGGAGCGGAACCACAGTCAGAAAATCCAGGATTTCTTCCATGACCCCAGCAACACCAGGAAGATGTGGCATGGCATACGGGCAATTACAGACTACAACCCACCCTTCTCCTCAGTGGGTGAAGTTGATGCTAACTTCCTCAATGGACTGAAAAACTTATTTGGGAGGTTTGAGGCACTAAACAGCACTCCAGCAGTGAAGGCTGTTTTACCATGAGGAAGAGAAGGTACTCTGCCTTGACACCGCCGACATGTGGAAGACTTTGAGGAGAGTCAACCCGCGGAAGGCCCCAGGTCCCGACAACATACCTAGGCAGGTGTTCTGTCTCTCTTTGTGGTGTGGAGGCTGCAGTGCCTCCGACTGGAAGAACATGAGGAGAGTGGTGAGGACAGTAGAGAGGATCATCAGGGCTCCTCTTCCCTCCATTAAGGACATTTCATCCCAGCGCTGTGTGTCCTGAGCCCGTAACATCATCAGTGACCCCTTACACCCCCACCATGGACTGTTCTCCCTGCTGCCCTATGGGAAAAGGTTCCGCAGCATCCGCTGCAGGTCTACCAGGTTCTGCAAAAGCGTTTTCCCTGCTGCCATCAGACTGTTGAACAATAAACTGGAATCTGCATCACATTTGCATCATTATTTTGCACAACCAACTTTTTATAATCCATTTAAATAGCACACAACTGAACGTTTACTGCATCTTCGCACCATATTATTTTACACTGCACTGAACTTTTCATATTGATGCCTTTTTGCACCATGAACATGGAAGAACATTATTCTGCACACTCTAGAAAAACTGTTTTTTCTCCAGCACATTCTTGTCACTGCTGCACATTACATTCTTGTCACTGCTGCCATCAGACTGTTGAACCATAAACTGGACTCTAAATCACACTTGCATCATTATCTGGCATCTCCAATGTTGCCTATCTTTTATAATCCATTTAAATAGTACACAACTGAACATTTACTACATTTTTGCAACATATTATTTTGCACTGCACTGAACTTTTCATATTAATGGACAGAAATCTGGTTTCAACAGGATGGAGAACTTTGTACCTGAGAGTTTCCAGTCTGCAGTTTGGACTCTCCAGTCCAGCAGAGAGAAGCTTCACTCCTGAATCCTGCAGGTTGTTGTTATTCAGATCCAGTTCTCTGAGACTGGAGGACTGGGAGCTGAGAACTGAGGACAGAGCTTCACAGCTTCTCTCTGAGAGGTTACAGCCACTCAGTCTGAGGAGACAGGGAGAAAAACCTGCTATTAAACAATTCATCAGAAATATTGTTGATTTCTTTACAGTCACCAATGTTATCCTTGGAAAGATTGATAGATCCATGTGATTTTACACGTTTTTATGTTGCCTTTATTGTGAACTGGTTCATTATAAATAAACTAGCTTTAGGTGTAATTTATGATGCTGAGATGGAGAAAAAATGAGGAGGCTCAGAGAAACTCTGAATTAAAACAAAAAAAGGAAACTGGTTCCAGAGCCATGGGTCGAGGTGAGTCCAACTATCTCTTGTAGGAACCTCTCCACCTCACACACTAGCTCAGGCTCCTTCTCCACCAGAGAGGTGATATTCCACGTCCCTAGAGCCAGTTTCTGCAGCTGAAGATCGGAACGCCAAGGTCCCCGCCCTCGACTGCCACCCATTTCACAACCCACCTGACCCCTTTGTTCGCTTTAAAAAGGTGATGAGCCCATTGTAAAGGGGACCCATGTTAACTGTTCGGGCTGTACCCAGCCGTGCCCCACCTTCAGGCCTGGCTCTAGAGTGGGGCCCCGGTGACCCGCGTCCGGGCGAGGGAACATCACGTCCATTTGTCTTATTAATCAAAAGGGGTCTTTGGGCGGCTCTTTGTCTGGTCCCTCACCTAGGACCTGTCTGCCTTGGGTGACCCTACTAGGGGAATAAAGCCCCTGAAAAGTTAGCACACAGCTTCAGTCGCTTCAGCTAAAAACCACAAATCAGGCCCGAAATCTGGGAGTAGTGATGGACTCAGACCTGAACCTCCAAAAGCATCTAAAGACAGTTACAAGGTCGGCTTTCTATCACCTGAAGAACATTTCTAGGATTAAAGGACTAATGTCTCAGCAGGATCTGGAAAAACTAATCCATGCGTTTATTTTTAGTCGAATTGATTACTGCAACGGTGTTTTCACAGGTCTGCCTAAAAAGTGGGTCAGACAGCTGCAGCTGATCCAGAACGCTGCTGCCCGCGTCCTCACTAAGACTAAGAAAGTAGAGCACATCACCCCAGTTCTAACGTCATTACACTGGCTCCCTGTATCTCAGAGAATAGACTTTAAAATACTTCTGTTAGTCTATAAATCCCTAAATGGCTTAGCACCTAAATACATCACAGACTTGTTATCGGTGTATCAACCATCCAGACCACTAAGGTCTTCTGGCTCCAGCCTACTCTGCATACCTAGAACCAGAACTAAACAAGGAGGAGCAGCATTTAGTTCCTATGCTCCAATTATCTGGAACAAACTTCCAGAAAATTGTAAAGGTGCGGAAAGCCTGAGTTCCTTTAAATCAAGATTAAAAACACATTTGTTTAGGATTGCCTTCAACTGTTCTAGTTAACTGAATCACCACTTCTTTGTTCTAATTTCTATCTACATTTTATTCTTACTTCCTTTTATTCTGTTTTAATTTGCTATATTTTAATCATGTAAAGCACTTTGCATTGTTCATGTACTGAATTGTGCTATATAAATAAATTTGCCTTGCCTTGCCTTGCCTGACAGCATAGCCAGGGCTCTCAACTCTCACGCATTGACCGTGTGACACACGCATTTCACTGACTTCACACGCTCACACGCTGCACATGGTATTTCTCACGGATCAAGATAACAAAGCCCATCTGGGCTGCACATGATCGTTCACAGCTCTGTCCATTCAGAGCTCAGTCTAAACCTGCCTTCTGCAGAGCTAGTTCAGCTTCTTTTACAGTTTATTTCTGCTGCAGTTCATGTTAACAGAGCAGCTGGAAGAGCGATCAGTCGTAATTTTTTGGTCTTAACCAGCGGTGAAAGTACGAAGCAGGAGGCAAGGGTGCCAGATGAAGCCTTCATTCAGAACCAGTCATGGCTGCACGCTGGATCAGAAAACAGACCTGCTAACCAGATGCAGTCTAAAACACCACTTAATCTATTTATACCTTCCGTTCTTGTTTATTCTGCTGTTTTTTAACTACATGTAATTTTTTTCTGTGCCTCAACGCTCTTACTGCTCCTCTCTCCTCCCTTCACTCAGACCCAGGTGCTTTTATCAGCGGTCATCATTCAAAACGTGAATTACTACATTTAATGTCCTTCTACTCGTACCAAAATGTCCCAATTAAAGTCAATAGGAGAGTCAGAAGCTGTGTTTCATGCTATTTTTTTAACAACACAGAACCAGTGGTGCCTCGGTGGGCCTGCTGCATTGCTCTTTAATTCAGGTGCGTCAATTTATGTTGCATGTAATTTAGGTGGAAACTTTTAAGGGTAATTTTAAGCAACTTGTAACAACAGGGGCTTCAGCTTAGACCCATTATGCCTTCTCTTCCTTCTAAAAGGAGCCCTTTACAGTCTTCATTTATGCATTTCCTCTCTGTTTATCCCTCGCGTGCAGCGTACCAATGAGGGTAAAATCCAGCAGCTGGATCAGCATAAATACGCAGCGTGAACCCCTGCGTGCTTTAAGTGTTGCAGCTGAGGGGAAAATGTTGGACCGTATAGGCTTGATGAAACTCAGCCTGATTCACAAATGAGACCAACATGGATAGAATAATAATAATCTGTAGTGTTTTAATTGCCTGGATGTGAATCTGATAATTCACATTGTGCCTTTTATAATCAACGACAGTATTTTCTCATCAAAGTCAGGAAAATAAGATTTCTCTTCAAGGGTCCAGTCAGCCACACGCCTGAAAATTAACATATTTTCACTCGTAACTTTTGATAAAAGCTGAGAGGTCTGAGCATAGCTCCTAGGGTCATTGGGAAACTAAAACCCCTCCACCACGGTAAGGTGGCAGCCCAGGGAAGAGGAGAAGAAAGAAGAAGGAAGGGTTGGAAAGCATTTAATATAATATATTTAAATTTTTAAAGGATTCTGATCAATCATCAGGTCAACGGCTTTTGGGGACAATTGTTTTGTAAAGCATCTTTGAGTGTCAAAAAAGCACCTAATAACTTTAATGTATTATTATTATTATTATTATTATTATTATTATTATTATTATTATTATGTCTTCACAACGGGTGACAATGTGAATGAAGAACCTTTATTCATGAATTTAGTTTTATTGTAACTGAATTATACAGAATAAAAAACTAATTACTGACCAATATCCGTGTCTGAATATCACCAGTACATTCCACACTCAGCTAGCATAGCTTCAGCACAAATATATCGGTGAGACATTTTTTCATATTCTTTACCCAAAATGATTTCAAAACAGATTCAAGTTCTTTCTGAGCAAAGTAATTCTCACAAAGACGAATGTTTTCCAAAGAAGAATCGTGTAGAACACATTTAACTTCAACATGAACAGTTTTTTTCTAGCTTACTTGATGGAACATTGATTTTCGCGGAGAAAATACATAAAAGATAGTTTTAAGGTAAGAGCACTAACTATGTCACGTAATTCACGTACAAATCTGACGCAGGTATGATGTCTCACTCTGATTAAATATCAAACCCGAAACCTTTTTAACTGTTTTTAGCATTGATTTACTAGGACTGATTTTAAACTATTAACTTATGTATCATCTTATTTATGTAAGTTATTCACGCCTTGAATTTAATGCTGTCTTTTAACAAAAGCTGGACAGTTATAATAATTATTATTATTATTTAATCATGCATTAAAACTGTAACTGCAACAATTCTGACACATTTTGTTGGGATGGGGTCCTGAATATATTTCATTCTTCAAAGTGTTCACAAAATAAAACCTTTAAGAATCCCTCCTACACGGTGAATCTATGCCTGGTTGCTATTCATAGGGAATAAAAGTCAGACAAAAGTTAAGAAATCTATCAGTGAACTAACATTTCCATCATATTTTTAGCAGGTAATGGACAGAAATCTGGTTTCAGCAGGATGGAAAACTTTGTACCTGAGAGATTCCAGTCTGCAGTTTGGACTCCCCAGTCCAGCAGAGAGAAGCTTCACTCCTGAATCCTGCAGGTTGTTGTTATTCAGGTCCAGTTCTCTGAGACTGGAGGACTGGGAGCTGAGAACTGAGGACAGAGCTTCACAGCTTCTCTCTGAGAGGTTACAGCCACTCAGTCTGATGAGACAGGGATAAACATCTGCTATTAAACATCCATCCATCCATTTTCCAAACCGCTTAATCCCTCATGGGGTCGCGGGGGTTGCTGGTGCCTATCTCCAGCGTTCACTGGGCGAGAGGCGGGGTACACCCTGGACAGGTCGCCAGTCTGTCGCAGGGCAACACAGAGAGACAAACAGGACAAACAACCATTCACACACACACTCACACCTAAGGACAATTTGGAGAAGCCAATAAACCTAACAGTCATGTTTTTGGACTGTGGGAGGAAGCCGGAGTACCCGGAGAGAACCCACGCATGCACAGGGAGAACATGCAAACTCCCTGCAGAAAGACCCAGGGGTGTACTCGAACCCAGGACCTTCTTGCTGCAAGGCAACAGCGCTACCCACTGCGCCACTGTGCAGCCCTGCTATTAAACAATTCATCAGAAATATTGTTGATGTCTGTACAGTCACCAATGTTCTCCTTGGATGATTGATGGTTCTGTCTGATTTTACACATCTTTATGTTGCCTTTTGTTGTGAACTGGTTCATTATAAATAAACTGAAGCAACATGAATTAATATTTACCTCATTAGCAGATTTCTCACTATCAGAAATAAAAGCAGCAACAATCTGTGTCCTTACAGAGCTTTGTTGGAGGCTTTAACCACTGGCAGCAGCCTCAGAAGAACCTCCTCTGAAGCAGAGAATTTCTTCAGGTCAAACACATCCAGATCTTCTGCTGATGACACTAAGATGAAGATCAGAGCTGACCACTGAGCAGGAGACAGTTCATCTGTGGAGAGACTTCCTGAACTCAGAGACTGTTGGATCTCCTCCACTAGAGAACGATCCTTCAGTTCATTCAGACAGTGGAACAGATTGATGCTTTTCTCCGCAGACACATTCTCACTGATCTTCTCCTTGATGTACTGAACTGTTTTCTGATTGGTCTGTGAGCTACTTCCTGTCTGTGTCAGCAGACCTTGTAGGAGTCTCTGATTGGTCTGCAGTGAAAGTCCCAGGAGGAACCGGAGGAACAAGTCCAGGTGTCCGTTTGGACTCTGTAAGGCCTGATCAACAGCTGTCTGGTGAAGAGACTTCAGTTTAGGTTTCTTAGAAAATAAAGACTTCTTAGATGTTTGTGTTTCTTCCATCAGGTTGACACCAGAGGTGATAAAGGTCAGATGAACATGAAGAGCAGCCAGAAACTCCTGAACACTCAGATGGATGAAGCAGAACACCTTGTCCTGGTACAGCCCTCTCTCCTCTCTAAAGATCTGTGTGAACACTCCTGAGTACACTGAGGCTGCTCTGATATCGATGCCACACTCTGTCAGGTCTGATTCATAGAAGATCAGGTTTCCTTTCTGCAGCTGATCAAAAGCCAGTTTTCCCAGAGACTCAATCATCTTCCTGCTCTCTGGACTCCAGTGTGGATCTGTTTCAGCTCCTCCATCATACTTGACCTTCTTCACTTTGGTCTGAACCACCAGGAAGTGGATGTACATGTCAGTCAGGGTGCTGGGCAGCTCTCCTCCCTCTCTGGTCTCCAACACGTCCTCCAGAACCGTAGCAGTGATCCAGCAGAAGACTGGGATGTGGCACATGATGTGGAGGCTTCTTGATGTCTTCATGTGGGAGATGATCCTCCTGGCCTGCTCCATATCTCTGAATCTCTTCCTGAAGTACTCCTCCTTCTGTGGGTCAGTGAACCCTCTGACCTCTGTCACCATGCCAACACACTCAGGAGGGATCTGATTGGCTGCTGCAGGTCGTGTGGTTATCCAGAGGCGAGCAGAGGGAAGCAGTTTCCCCCTGATGAGGTTTGTCAGCAGAACATCCACTGAGGTGGACTCTGTAGCATCAGTCAGGATCTCCTGGTTCTGGAAGTCCAGAGGAAGTCGACTCTCATCCAGACCATCAAAGATGAACAGAACCTGGAAGTGTTCAAAGCTGCAGATTTCTTTGGTTTCAGGAAAGAAGTGATGAACAAGGTCCACCACGCTGAACTTTTTCTCTTTCAGCACATTCAGCTCTCTGAAGGTGAATGGAAATATGAAGTGGATGTTCTGGTGGGCTTTGTCTTCAGCCCAGTCCAGAGTGAACTTCTGGGTTAAGACTGTTTTCCCAATGCCAGCCACTCCCTTTGTCATCACTGTTCTGATTGGTTGATCTCTTCCAGGTGGGACTTTAAAGATGTCTTCTTGTCTGATGGTTGTTTCTGGTCTGTGTGGTTTCCTGGATGCTGTTTCAATCTGTCTGACCTCATGTTCATCATTGACCTCTCCAGTCCCTCCCTCTGTGATGTAGAGCTCTGTGTAGATCTGGTTCAGAAGGGTTGGACTTCCTGCTTTAGCGATCCCCTCAAACACACACTGGAACTTCTCCTTCAGACCAGATTTAAGTTTATGGTGACAAATTGCAGCAAAATGTTCTAAATGAACAGAAAAAGTGAAATCAGGAAGGAAACCAAATGATCTTCTGAAGATGATGTGAATAAATGTGATTCCATCTCTTCAGACATCAGTAAATGTGTGATTTATCCATCAGGTTAAATCTTTGTAGAAATCCTCTTACTGCTCTGCAGACGGTCAGCCAGCTCCTCCTGCTTCATCCTCCTCAGGAAGTTCACAGTGATCTTCATCAGTGCCTCTCTGCTGCTCCTCCTCTGCTCTTCATCCTCATCTTCCAGCACCTCCTCATCATCTCTCTGACTCTCTGAGCAGTCTGGGTCTTCTGGACTCAGAACCTTCTGGATCTTCTTCAGCTCCTTCTTCACAAAAGTGACAATGTTGTCCTCCAGCAGCTGGAACAGAATAATATATGAAGGACACATCAGACTGAGATCATGGATCCAAACATCAGAACCATGTTGGACAGACTGACGGTCCACTGGTCCACAAAGTCCAGCATGGAGACGACTGAACAGAACCGATGGAAAAGTAGTTGTTGTACATGTACAGACCATAAATATGGAGTCCAGCTGGGTTTGATGCTGCCGGGCAGACGGACCTCTGGGAACCTCTGAGTTCTGCTGGTCTACTCTGTGGAGGAACCAGAACAATTAGGAAGGAAGGAAATATTCATCCAGCAGTTTTCACAGATGAAATCACCAAGAGCTTCACAGTAAAAGTCCTTAAAACAGAAAAACTGAGCATCAAATGAAGGCAAGGCAAGGCAAATTTATTTATATAGCACAATTCAGTACAAGACAATACAAAGTGCTTTACATGATTAAGATATAGCAAAATAATAAAAAGTAGATAGAAAATAGAATAAAAGCAAGTAGGGATAGAATGTAGTAACAAAAAAAAGAACATTAAAAACAGTAAAACTGTTTAACTAGAACAGTCAAAGGCAATTTTAAACAGATGTGTTTTTAATCTTGATTTAAAAGAACTAAGGCTTTCAGCACTTTTACAGTTTTCTTGGAGTTTGTTCCAGATAAGCAGAGAATAGGAACTAAATGCTGCTTCTCCTTGTTTGGTTCTGGTTCTAGGTATGCAGAGTAGGCTGGAGCCAGAAGACCTGAGTGGTCTGGAGGGTTTATACACTGATAACAAGTCTGTGATGTATTTAGGTGCTAAGCCATTTAGGGATTTATAGACTAACAGAAGTATTTTAAAGTCTATTCTCTGAGATACAGGGAGCCAGTGTAAGGACTTCAGAACCGGGTCCATGTTCTCTACTTTCTTAGTCTTAGTGAGGACGCGTGCAGCAGCGTTCTGGATCAGCTGCAGCGTTCTGATCCACTTTTTAGGCAGACCTGTGAAAACACCGTTGCAGTAATCAATTCTACTAAATATAAACGCATGGATTAGTTTTTCCAGATCCTGCTGAGACATTAGTCCTTTAATCCTAGAAATGTTCCTCAGGTGATAGAAAGCTGACCTTGTAACTGTCTTTAGGTGCTTTTGGAGGTTCAGGTCTGAGTCCATCACTACACCCAGATTTCGGGCCTGATTTGTGGTTTTTAGCTGAAGTGACTGAAGCTGTGTGCTAACTTTTGATCTCTCCTCTATTGGTCCAAATATTATTACTTCAGTTTTGTTTTTATTCAGTTGAAGAAAATTTTTGCACATCCACGTATTGATTTCTTCTAGGCATTTACTCAGTGCTTGAACTGGTTTATAGTCACCTGGTGACATGGTGATGTAGAGCTGTGTGTCGTCTGCATAGTTATGGTAGCTGATGTTGTTGTTTTTTATGATCTGGGCTAAAGGGAGCATGTAGATATTGAAGAGGAGGGGACCCAGGATGGACCCTTGGGGAACCCCACATGTGATTTTTGTCATCTCTGATGTAAAGTTACCTACTGATACAAAAAAGTCCCTGTCCTTTAAGTAGGATTTAAACCAGTGGAGAGCTGTAGCAGAGAGGCCGACCCAGTTCTCCAGGCGCTCTAACAGAATGGAGTGATCGACAGTATCAAATGCTGCACTGAGGTCCAATAGAACCAGCACGGTGGTTCTTCCACAGTCTGTATTTATATGGATGTCATTAAACACCTTGATCAGGGCGGTCTCTGTACTGTGGTGAGCACGGAAGCCAGACTGGAAAACATCAAAGCGGCTGGTCGTTGTTAAGAAGGCGTTTAATTGTTGAAATACAGCTTTTTCAATAATCTTACTGATAAAGGGGAGGTTTGAGATGGGCCTGTAGTTCTGGAGTAGAAGTTTGTCTAAATTGTTCTTTTTCAGCAGTGGTTTGATAATTGCTGTTTTTAGGGACTGGGAGAAAACACCTGACAGAAGGGACGTGTTTATTATCTGAGTCAAATCAGACGCTATGACAGGCAAAACTTTCTTAAAGAAAGCTGTGGGTAGAACATCAAGGCAGCTTGAGGAGGAACTTAGTCGCTGAATGATCTGCTCTAAGCTTTTGTGGTTTATTTGGCTGAATTGGGACATTTGGTCAAAATCCATTCTGGTAGGAGACAACTTTGGTACTGAACTTAGCATGGATGTGCAAACAGATCCTCTAATCTTTTGGATTTTTTCAGTAAAGAAGTTTGCAAATTCATTGCAGGCCTTGGTGGAGTGGAGTTTGGAAGCCACGGACACAGGAGGATTTGTTAACCTGTCGACTGTGGCAAATAAGACACGAGCATTATTAATGTTTTTCTTGATGATCTCTGAGAAGAAAGATTCTCTTGCATTTTTCAGTTGTAAGTTATATCTGTAAAGTCTCTTTTTATAGATGTCAAATGAAGACGATACAAATAAGTTAAAAAGAGGAAGATGAACTAAAAGGATGAAGACCAGAACCACCCAGTAGACATTTTAAAAAGTGGGTCTTGAACTGGGACTTCAAACTGTCCACACTGTCAGCAGATCTGATGCTGGTGGGGACAGTGAACCAGAGCTTGGAGACAGTGGAGGTGAAGGTTCTGTCCACACAGGTCTTCAGGACAGTGTGTGGGACATCCAGCAGGTTCTGATGACTAGATCTGAGGTGGTGTGGACCTGGAGGAGGTCTGAGATATGTGGCTGTGTGTCCATGTAAGGTTCTGTCCTGGATGTGATGGTGAGTATTTTAAAATGGATCCTGTAGGTCCCTGGAAGCCAGTGAGCTCACATTATATCTGTCCACACAGAGACAATCAGAAGGTAAAGGTCCATGAAGGACATCTGGATGTGAGCAGAGAACCAGAGGATCCAGGTAGTTGGAGATGTTTAATGTTCCTGCTGATCCACTAAGAACTAGCAGAACCTCTGATGGTCCACTTCAGCTCAGCTTGGTTCCACCAACCACATGATGAAGCTTTCCTTCCCTGCTGAACTGCTCTCACAACGCACACAGGAACCAAGTCTTGATGGGTCAGACTGGCTCTACCAGCTATTTCCCAGCGGGTCGTGGAAATGTGATCCACTGTTAGTCTGACATGGAGCCAGGAAGCAGCAGAACCTCCTGATCATCATCAACACTCCAGACATGAAGACATGAAGGTGTTTTCATCAGAACAGGGCAGCTGATTTCTGGAGATAACGGATCAAACCTCTGTCTGCAAATAGAACTGGAACATCTGAGAGCTCACTGGGAGGAACTGGGTTTCTGTTCTTGGCTCTTAAAGAAATGTAACGGGTCATTTCCAGAACCTCAGACCCCGACTGAGGAGACCGGTCCATACTAGGGGTGGTGATTGGCTAAAATATCACAACATGATTCCTTGCAGTGAAATCAGGATTTTATTAGTTTCCCAAAGTAACAATAAAGCTGTTGAAGAAAAATCTAGAGAAGCATTTAGACCAGAGCATTTCTGGACCCATTTTAATGAGTTGCTGCAGTTCTGCTAACTTGTCTGAAGCTCAACTGAAATGTAATAAATCCATTGAGATATTTAAGAGCTGAAGAACAGCTGCAGCTCTAAACTCCTGTGAGGGAACAACACCAAGTCTCTGGTTCTGATCCCAGTGATTGTTCCAGCTCCAGCTGAGAAGAACTGAAACTCTTCATCACTAAAACCGAGGAAGACTTTCAGATACGATGACAAAATGGTTCAGGAACAAAGAAAGAAAGTCCAGTTGGTTCCATGTTGGATTTGATTCAATCACTATGAATATGGGAGAGGGACTAAACAGTCCAGTTAGCTCATTAACATGGAACAGAACCAGTCAGAGTGAGCTCCAGTCCAAACTAAATCTTTGACTTTAAGCAGAGAAAAGTGTTTAATGATGGCGACTAATCAATGAGGCCCAAAAGCAAACAGATCAGAGGTGTTAAACATGATGTAGCAGCATCCAGGACGCCTCCAACAACATCCATTCTTTCCACTTTCACTGCTGTGGTTCTGGAGAACATCCAACACACACCGCTTCACATATGAACATAGAAATGTGGGAAAAAGAGCTGAGCTCACGTTAAACACATGTTGGAATAAAAACATTTCAGACTGACTCAGTTTCCACAGTTACAGCAGTTAGATACAGCTCACCTCTCTGAGGATGCAGGTCCAGAAGATTTGAAGTGAATGATGGCACCCTTTGACCTGTCGCTCTTAAAGGACACACAGCTGGGTTCTGGTTCTGGTTTATGTCTACGTGTCCGTCTCTTAGGAATCCTGTGAGAAGAAAGCTTATTTATAACACATACATAGAGACACCAGATGGTTCTGTTGGTCTGTGTTGTATGTAGACAGAAAAATATGAAAAATAGAAAACGTAAAGATTCTTCCATAAATGTCTGATCAGCCATCCTTCTTTCTAGGATGAATAATGTTGAACACATGTTGGTCATCAAGATCCAGGAAATGTTCTGGAAGTTGGTGAGTTTTTCCAGATGTGTCCTGCTGGAACCCAGAGCTCTAAGCAACAGGCTGGTGTCACTCAGCTGGTTGTGCAACAGTGACTTGCTGTTTGTCAGAACCCACTGGTACCATGCTGAGCTGCTCTGTTCAGTCTGGATGAAGCAGCAAAGAGGAACAGCAGCAGCTTCAGGACCACTTGGTCTCTTCTGGCCTGATATAGTGAGAACGCTGTGTGAAAAGGGCTCTGGACACTTAGAGATGCTGATCTCACCTCTGAGGGTCGCTCTGGCTCTCAGCTTCCCCACACAGAGTGGTTTTAGAGGGAGGGACTCCCTCCTCTCTGTCCTCACACTGATCCATGCTGCTGAATTCACATCCACATCAGCTCACACACACTTTCTACCTTCACCTGCAGAGGAAACACAAATCATTCATCTGCACATCAACTCTGATCATCCTTTACATCATTAGTGCTGGAAAAAGATCAGCTGCTCCTCCTCTGATTGGCTCTTCTTCTCTGCTTCATATCAGTGTCAGTTGAATGCAGTCAGACAGCAGTGAGAGGCAGAGGAAGCTGCCATCAGCTGCTGTACTTCTACTATCAGTCCACTAGATGGAGCCATGGAGCAACATTTCATCCACTGACACTGATTCTCTCTGACTGAACATCAGCAACTATTTTATTTCACAATCATCAAACTCCACAAGTGGATTATCTGCTACATCAAATCTGAACTATTTAATAATCTGACTGAATCAAACACATTTTAACACTGATGTCATTTTATTTTGAAAGGACTCGTAGGAAGCAGCAGGAAGCTGTTGTGTCTGACTGTAATGGGAGACCAGAGTTTGATTCCAGGAAATAAAAACATGAAGCAGTTTGATCAGTGAAGAAAACAAAGAAACATCAACTGTTCATCATGTTGTTTGGTTCCAGTTCATCAATAATCTAATAATCCTGTAGATTAGTCTTCAGACAGCAGAGATGAAACTTTGTGCTGAAATCAGAAGTGAACATGTTCTCCAGACATCAGAGAGCAGAAACAAAGAGGAAATTTCCTCAAGACAAAGTTCTGGTAGGAAACAAAGCAAACTTACAGTTTGTTCAGACGGTCCAAAGTGCTGAAGAACAAGATCTGAACAACAGACTGAGACCAAACAGAACCACCGTAGAACCAGACTGGGTTCCACCTGAACAGGTTAAAGTGTGAAAGTGAAATGTAAAACAGGAACTTCTGTTATTTTGACGACATTACAGTTTCTGTTCCTTTCTGGTTTTTCTAAGGAGAAACAAAGGAAATAAAATGAGGGTCATTCCTGATCAACAGCTTCTTCTACTGCAAGCTAAGAACAAGCAGAAAGTATTTTATTTAAGTGTACTACAAATATACTTATTTCCTACTTAAAATGAGACAGCATACTTGAATAATACTTTTAATAAATGTAATTTCATATGCTTAACAATGGTTATAGTGAAGTGTACTCTTTTTAAGTTTAATCAGAAGTTTAAGACTAAGTACATTAATACTAAGACTTAAGCTTATACTTTAATACTGAAGCTTATAACTGCACTTTTGGAATATCTTGATTCAGTACAGAATCAGGTTGAGTCATTTATTAATGCTTACATTTACATTGTTCATTACACACTTTGCTTTGAGGTATCACCACTGTTATAAACTTACATGTTGAAGATCACATAGTGCTGAATTTTAAATGTTTATAGTAAATAGTACATGTACTCAATTTAATTATCTACATTTACCTAAAAACATACAGAGGAAAACATTTACTTCACTTTACTGAACAAGTTCTAGACCCTTTCATAAATGTCTGGCAATGGTGTCATGTACACAGCATCATGTCTTTTAACAACACATTTGATTTAAATCATGCCAGGCCACACAGCATTAACAGTTTGGAATATATATCAAAGTACTTTGTACATTGATGTGTGAATCTTTACATACAGGCACTATTCCCACCAAGCTGTGCGCATGTGCTAACGTACACTGGATCTGGATTCATCACAAAAATCGATGGAGTGCAGAAAATAAAGTCAACACTGAACTGTAAACAAAATAATATTAAACCAAGTTATTTTGTACCATTTTGCAATTCTGGTGAGATGGTGTAACTTTCTTATATTTGGGCAGGTGACAGTGTGCGTCATTGTTATTCCTTTTGCATGTCAGCTGTTTGTGTAGGTGTGTTTGTGGGATCTCTGCTTATCTGAGATCATAAGTGCTGTTTTTCAACCAGTTTGGTTGGTGTTTGACCGCTGCACCTGCTCTTTGTTTCTCAAGAACTGCTGCTCTGCTGGCGCTAACAGCATTCCACAGCTTCTGCTGCAAAACAAGAACTGAACAACAGGCTGAGACCAGAACAGAACCACCATAGTACCAGACTGGGTGTCTCACCTGAACACAATGAGATCAAAATGAAATCAAAACAGCCACTTCAGTTATTTTGATGACATTACAGTTTCTGTTCCTTTCTGGTTTTTCAAAGGAGGAACAAAGGAAATAAAATGAGGCTCATTCCTGATCAACAACAGCTTCTTCTACTGCCAGCTGAGAACTAGCAGAAAGTAGTTTATTTAAGCGTGCAACAAATATACTTATTTCCTACTTAAAATGAGACAATTCAATTCAATTTTATTTATATAGCGCCAAATCATGAAACATGTCATCTCAAGGCACTTTACAAAATCAAGTTCAATCATATTATACAGATTGGGTCAGATTATACAATTGCATACTTGAATCAATTTTACTTTTAATAAACAATATTTCATATGCCTAACAATGTTTATAGTGAAGTGTACTCTTTTTAAGTTTAATCAGAAGTCTAAGACTAAGTACATTAATACTAAGACTTAAACTTATACTTTAATACTGAAGCTTATACTTGCACTTTTGGTGTACTTTTTACTCATTTCTGTCACAAAGTGCTAAAACTAGAATATCTTGATTCAGTACAGAATCAGGTTGAGTCATTTACTCATGCTTGCATTTACATTTTCATTGTTCATGACACACTTTGCTTTGAGGTATCACTACTGTTATAAACTTACATGTTCAAGATCATATAGTGCTGAATTTTAAATTTTCATAGTAAATAGTACATGTACTCAATTTAATTATCTACTTTTACATAAAAACATACAGAGGAAAAAAATAACTTCACTTTATTGAACAAGTTCTAGACCCTTTCATAAATGTCTGGCAATGGTGTCATGTACACAGCATCATCTCTTTTAACAACAACACATTTGGTTTTAATCATGCCAGGCCACCGCTTATCTGAGATCATAAGTGCTGTTTTTCAACCAGTTTGGTTTGACTTTGACCGCTACACCTGCTGTTTGTTTCTCGAGAAATGCTGCTCCGCTGGCATTGTCAGTCCAGTGAGCAGCAGTAGCGCTTCAAGAGCTCCTAATGTCATGGAAGTAGTGGACAGCAGGAACCTTCAGGTACAGCTTAAGAACACAGAGGACTCTACTCTTAGAACGTTTTTTGTGTCTCACGTATGATAATTGGTCAACAATTGATCTTACTGGTGTAGAAACAACTATTTAAAATGTTATTTTCATTTTACAATGCAGCCAGAAGTACTGACTGAGAGAGGGGGAGCAATATGGACACCGAGTCATGGAACTCTAAGCCTTTTGATTATTTTTCACAACCTCACTCCAAGGATTTGAATATTGTTCAGTACCCACCCAAATCAGAAAAGCAAAAGAATAATTCCACATGTATTTCACTCTGGCACAAACAGAAAATGGCTGACATACAATCAAGCTAATCACTCTCTGTTCTGTTCTGTGTGTCTTGTATTTCCAAAACCTTTAGCTTCTGACAGTGCATTTGTCAAAGGAGGCATGTATACATGGAAACATGTCCACCAGCTTATTCAAGAGCATGAGAAAAGTAATGGCGATATAGAAAGAACATAAGCCTTTTTTCTCAGAGGCAGCAAATCAAAAATTCATACAGTGATAAGCAAACGTCAGTTCAGTGAGACCAGGTCAGAAAGAGAAGGCAGGTCATGGAAAGTATTTTTGACATTATAAAAGTTTTCAGTAAATGTGGGCTTAACTACAGACGACACCACAGTGGTTATATAAAGTATACAACTTAGAAAACATGTCAGTCAAGGGTGTAGGAATGTGTTGAACACTGGGGGAGACGCATATAGGAAACCTTTCAGATCTGTAAATGGTTTAACAAGTTTTATTGGTCAAAAATGCATTTATGTAGATTGATTGGGCGTTGAACTGGTTCTTTCAGTAATAACTTTCTGACACGTCTGTCCTGTCACCTCTGAGTCTCTCAGTTGTCTATTCTCACACTGAATGCCCTAAAAAGAAAAGCTACAATAGCTACATTTGCACAAACAAGAGTATTCAGAATAAACGGCCGATTGGAATAGAAATGTGTCCTGTTAACATGCCGGGTGAAATATTGTGATCAAATTGAGATCAATTGGAAGGAAATTGTAATCCAAATGAGACGGTTGATTTATGCTGATTGACAATCAGATTGAGATTCATGTAAACGTTTGTCAGGATCAAGTTATTTTAAACGTGGCAAACTGACCTTTTGTCCATGTGTCTTCACTGTGAGCTTTTATTATTTATGCTTTGAGTGGCTGGAATATGTTGGGAAGAAAACTGTCTTTGAACCAATATATCCTTTCATTTGAAACATTAAGAAAAGAGCTCAAAATTATTTATTCAGTAATGACTGAACTGTAATTAGAACCTGGTGCAAGTCTACAGCTTTGTTTGCTAGTTTTTGTTGTTCAGCAAAGACGGAAGTACTTCCTCCTGGATTCCTGGAAGGACTTCTGGGTTTAAAATAAGCTGCAACATTCAGCCAGGAGACCCGGTTCCTCCAGAATCATTGATTTTAGCCCCAGTTTCTCTCTCTGCTCATTAAAATGATCAGAACTCAGTAATTATTATTATTATTAAACTCAGTCCCAAAGCTGATGATGCTTCTGTGTTAATAAACAGCAGCTCCATGGTCCACATGACTGGTACCGTTGGGTCCAAAGCATCAGGAAGATCTCTCAGCACCAAGAAAAGGGAACTACTTCCTGTTGACACCAGCTCAGACTCCTCTGCTTCATCAGCTGGAGCTGAAGTTCAGAACTATGGATCAACAGGTTCTCAGAGTTCTGCTAGAAGGAGGACCAGAACATGTTGAGCTGTAGAGCAGATATGAGACCATGCCTCAGCCTCTGCTTCAGAACCGACCCACTAGATCTGGTCGGGTAGTTCAGTGTGAAGCAGCAGGCCTCTCCAGGTCCATTTCTCCATGCTGATCCCTTCCTGTGTCACTAACAGCATTAAAAAGCAAACTCACTTCTTTTAGTTTTTATGCAGAAATCAAACCATCAGAAGATCCCAGCTGGTGACAGAGTTTAAGAAGGTGGACATCAGAGCCTTGGACCTGAAACTGGACCAGAACCATTAATATTAACTGGATCAGAACCAGTTTGAGCTCCAGATTCTCTGTGGTTTCATGAACAAAGATCTTTGTTTAATGAAACTTTAGTTTGAAACATGAATTTAAGGAAAACAATGTTCCCAACAAGTTCTTAAACTCCTCAGACTCTTCATTTAGGAAATAAAATACTAACTAATAATTGTCCCTCATGGGTCAAACACTGTGGAACAACAGACTGATCACTTTTAGCAGCAAATCAACCTTTAAGTCTGATTACTGGAAATATTATTGTTTTATTGATAGATTTATTAGATCAATGTTAAACTTTTGGATCATCTGACTTTTAATGAATTCAAATCTAAAATATTGATGATGAAAACTTTAAAGCTGTTAACATTTCCTGGTCTGATTGGACCCACCTTCAGGTCTTCAGCTGTTCTTCAATCTGCTCTCTGAACAGCAGATATTTTACAGCTGCCATAAACAACAGGCTGGAGAAATATCAGAACCAGAACCTCAGAAGTTCTGCTTCAGTCACTCTGAATTTATCAAACCAACCATCGTTCTTAAAGGGACAGAAACACATTTTAAGACGATCCACAAAGTTTAACGAGCTGCAGAACCTCTAAAGAGACGGTTCAGGTTTCAAGTGGACCTTTGTAACTTTAGCAGAACAGCAGCAGAACCTTTAGATCACATGTTTTTCTCAGAGTCCAGAGTTTCTGGTTGGAGGTTAAAAGGTGGTTTTAACTCAACATGAAGGACGTTCCTGTCTTTAAGCTCCCAGATATTTAGATTTTAGACGGATCATCTGGAGCCGTGAAGCTCTGATTGGGTCGACAGAGTTCTGCTCATCTAAACATCACATCTGAACATCAGCTGTTCATCATGTTGTTTGGTTCCAGTTCATCAATAATCTAATAATCCTGTAGATTAGTCTTCAGACAGCAGAGATGAAACTTTGTGCTGAAATCAGAAGTGAACATGTTCTCCAGACATCAGAGAGCAGAAACAAAGAGGAAAGTTCCTCAAGACAAAGTTCTGGTAGGAAACAAAGCAAACTTACAGTTTGTTCAGACGCTCCAAAGTGCTGAAGAACAAGATGTGAACGCACTGAGACACAGGTGAGCTGCTACCTGGAAGGAGGCGGAGCTTCAGCTGTGATGGAGGTGGGACAGGTAGGAGGGCGGGGCAGCAGCAGGAGCAGCAGTGGAGTTCCTGGAAGCTTCAAGGTTCAAAGTTTCTTTCTTCTCTTCAAGGAGCAGTTTGGTTTGCAGCTGCCAGGAAGACATCAGGACAGAAAACAACAGTCACTAAACACCAGCTTCATCTGCTGGTTCTCCTGCAGAACGCTGAGAGCTGCTGGAAGCGGCTGCTTCTCCATGGTGGCAGTGTGTAGCTGCGTCCTGAATGATCCAGTAGTTTAGCTGCACATCTTCAGCCTGCAGCTGGTTCTGGTGTTTAACAGGAAGTGAGCCGTGCCGGCAGCTCAGAGAAAACCTTCCAGCAGATTCATTCAGATCAGGTCCACATTAAAACAAGGCAGCTCCCAGTCAGAGTGCTGCAGCTTCTGCTTGATGCTTTGTGTGCACGCTGCTTTCTGCACACAGCATCAATGTGGGCTTCAGAGGTTCTGTCCGTCTGGGTCCAGAGGTGTTTCTCCAGCTTCACTCCTTCAACAGACGCATTCTTCCTGAAAACAGAGGAGGACAGTCGGCTTCTTCCTCACATCACTCACAGCTCTTTAGTTTTCACCACATTGATGTTTAAACAGGAGGAACTGCTCCATCTGACACCTTCCTCCACCAGGAGACCCGGTTCTGATGGATCACTGCTGGGAACGGACACAAGGACAGAACCTCCTGCAGGTCCAATAATGTAGCAGCCTCTGCCATGGCTTTGACCATCATTAGTGTAGAAAACAAAGAACAGAGGAGAAACCACTGTTAAAAAGTCTCAGAGTTAAAAAGTCCATCAGCCACCAGATCAGAACAGAGTCCAAGTTCTAGAGGTTCTGGAAGCTGTCTGCTAAAATGTGGAGCTGGATGGGATTAAAAGCAGAAGAGAAGTCCATAAAAAGGGAACCAACAAGGTCCTCTGCTTCCTCCAGATGTTTCAGAGCAGCTTTCAAAGTGTCCCTGTCTCACCATCCAGTCCTCGACCCGTCCTGGAAGCAAACTGCAGGAGGTCCAAACTGTCCTGACCCGGTTCCATCAGGTCCTCCTTCAGCAGCTTTTCTAATGCCTTCAGAACCAGAGAGGTGAGAGGTTCTGGACTGAAGACAGCGAGTGTCTCTGAGCTTTAGATCTTAGCTCAGGGAACAATTACTGAGGGGGAGTGGTGGCCCAGTAGTTAGAGCAGAACTCTTGGTTCTGATAAGGCTGCTAGAACCTGGAGCAAACCTGAGCAATACCCTTAACCCCCGATTGTTCCCTGGGTTCTGGAGAAGCTGCCCGCTGCTCCCTAAGGGATGGTTAAATGCAGAAGACAGATTTCACTGTAATGTAAAATTGTAACTTCAAATAAAGATTTCTTCTTCTTCTGAACTGGACCAGGTTCTGCTGCAAAGCCGACTGAAAGGTCCAACTAAAAATGTCTGCTAGCTACAAAGAACCATTTTCCACACATTTCCTCGGGTCCCATCTGGACCAGGACTTTTCCTTTTTTGACTCCTTGGAAAGGTTCCAACTCTATACACTTATTAATGGACCGGTTCTGTTCAGGGTCCAAATCAAAGTTTAGGAAAACAAACATCTCCTCATCAGAATAATGAACATTAAAATGATTCATTGAACATTGAAGACGTTAGAAAGGTCCAGATTGATTCTCCCATTCAAGGAGTGGTTCTGGTTCTTTGGCTGCATCTCCATCATGTTCTTCACACCATCCCATCCAGAACCGGACCTGTTGGTGTTCAGCAAACACTCAGCTTTGTCCTCATATCTGGACTTTGGAAGGTGAAGCTCCTTTTGGCCCATTTCCACAGTTCCCTGTAGAGCGTCATGTCCTCCTGGATGAAACAGAGATTTCTCTGGTCATTGTGGTTCTGACCCGTTTGGTGAGCCAAACTTCATTATTTGGAGAAGTGAGGATGGATTCCTGGAGGAAGACCATCTCCTCACAGAACCAGACGTCTGCAGATCCGGTTTCTGTCCCTTCACCAAGATCCACAGTGAGATGTTTAAAACCATCCCAGTCAGTGGAAGAGAAGCGGTTCTGGAGACACGGAGTGGACTCCTCCATGAGGTCCAGAACTGTTCTTCAGGTCAGCAAGAACCCAAAAAGATTAGAGAGGCAGTCTGTGCTCCCAGAACAAGTTTAGAACCAAAGGTGTCTCCAACTAGAACTGTTTTTGACTAAATGTCCCAATTCTGCCAAAAAAAAACACAAAAGCTGAGAAGAAATTGTGAAAGAAAGAAGAAATAATTGATGTCTTGATATAATCAATCAAAAATGAACTATTTAAAGATCCAGATTTAAAGAATCTATATAAACTGAGCCGTTGACATCTGGCCAAACTGTCTCAGTTGTTCCTGCAGCAGCGTCCAGACACTCCCGTCTCCTCCCTGCAGCTGAACACCTGACCCAGATAATGAGCTGCTGGAAGTCTGAAAGTCTGCTAACAGAGACAGAGACAAGATGGCCGCCTGGACAGAAGGGTTTGTTAGAGCTGCTGTGGAATGTGCCTCTAGTTAATGTCGTCTGACTTTCTTCACCTCTGCTAAACCTAAGTTTTACTAACCTGATCATGACTTAGGTACAAAGAAAGCAAGAAAAGAGCCAAAGCCCAGAAGAAGACACAAAGAAAGAGAAAAGCTCAGCTACAAGGACCATGACTATGCATCAGACATGGAGACTGGAAGAGGCGGAGGAGGGAATCGTGTTCTCCACCATACGGCACAATTGATTCAAACTCCTTCCAAGGAGCTCATGCTCACAAAATAACGAGACAAAACACAACAATGGAGAATCTACTGGAAGCCATTCAAGCTTTCCACCTGAGATTTGACCCTCAGGATGAAAAGATGGCCGACATGAAGACAAAGCTGAGCCAAAACACGGTCATGATCAGTAGTCTGGCCAAGGCTCTAGAGTTTAATGCTGCTGAAGTGAAAGATTGTAAGGAGAAGATGGCTGTTATGGAGTCGGAGGTGTCAGTTCTACCAAAGGAAGTCAATGAGCTCCAAGTTAACTGGAGAGAACTGGATGGTTCTGAACCAAGATGGAAGCTGAGGATCAGAGGGATGAAGGAGACGATGGGGGAAAACATTCAGCAGGACGTGCTTCACCTCCTGGGGAAGATTGTTGCAGAATGGGCTGAGAGGATGGATGAATACGTTGATACGGTTCATGGGCTGGGGAAGAAGGAGGAGAAGCCAACCCGCCAGATTATTCTACAGTTTACCAAACGGCAGCATAGAGACGGCAAAAGGAAAATGACTAAAACGTCTCCGCTTTGGGAGTCCACTGGTGTCCGTTTTCCAGAAGATCTGATGAAGGAGGAGCGGCTGGAGAGAGAAACTGTGGCCCCAGATTCTTCAGGCGAGGAAGGCAGGGGACCGGGCCTTCTACCACGGCCCGTTAGGATCCATAAACGGGCGACCCATTTATGCCAAGGACTAAAAGATTTAAAGGTGTTTTCTAAACATGCTGCTGAAGATAGTTTTACAATAAGGCTGTCATTTGTTTTTGTTTAGAAACTAGAGGGATATACACCCTATTCCTTTTCTACCTAAAATAGGAAAAAAGTTATTAGCTTTACTTTTTCCAAACAGCTGTTTTTTGGTGTGTTCTGATATTTTCTTAAGCTGTTATTGTTCAAACAGCGTTGCTGATGCTTAAAACAAATCTGTCTTTTATTTCTCTGAATGCAAGAGGACTCAGGGACAATGTGAAAAGGAAAGCATTATTTTTATTTTGTAAAGGACAAGGAGCAAACTGCACTTTTCTGCAGGAAACTCACTGATGTGACACAGACGCCACCTAGTGGTCAAAGCAGTGGGAGAAAGGATGTTGTTGAGCCTCGGTTCTAAAGGTTCTAAAGGTTCTAATGGTTCTGGAGGTGGAGCGTCTGTTTAATAGATGTCCTGGAAAGGTTGTTGCCTCCAGAGTTGATGAGCTCAGTCACTGGATGGTAGTTCTGTTAAATGTTGAAGGTTTTGGGTTCAACTCCCACAGACTGCCACTCTGGGTCCCTGAGCAAGACCCTTAACCCCAGATTTCTCCCTGGATGCTGTGATAGCTGCTCACTGCTCCCTAAGGGATGGTTAAATGCAGAGAACTAATTTAATTGGAATGTATGTTACAATAAAGATTATTATTAAATATTTATGGATATGCCAACACTAATCATGATAAGTTGCTAATGTTAAAGCTAACTGATGTTATTTCTGAATATAAGGAAATTTACTCTTCAGATTTAATTGTGGTAGGTGGTGATTATAACCTGACAGCAGATGACTGGATAGACAGATGTCCTTCTAGATGCTCTAAGAAAAGGTTGAATCCTACTTTATGTGAAATTAGCAACTCCAATAATCTCATAGATTTATGGAGAGACAAAAATCCTGGTGCTCTGGTAACATAAATGATTTATTCAGGAAATCTGAAATGACTGAAGACGACAGATGTAAAATCAATGAGATGTTCTATATGGTAAAAAGGCACAAGGTGCTGACA
Organism: Fundulus heteroclitus; assembly: GCF_011125445.2. NCBI lineage: Eukaryota > Metazoa > Chordata > Actinopteri > Cyprinodontiformes > Fundulidae > Fundulus > Fundulus heteroclitus. Next base: position 2,072,064 of record NW_023396846.1, on the reverse strand, counting down.
TCAGATCTGGAGCTAAATGGAAAGAGGAAGGTGAAAAAAAAATCATCTTATTTTAGTGACCTAGAAAAAAATAGGCCAGAAATAAAGAACATAAATTCATTAATTATAGACAACAAAGAATTCACAGATCATAAAGTTATTTGAGAGGAAATTCACATATTTTACTCAACTTTATATTCATCTTACTAGTAATAATCTAATATTACTAGTCAGATCAGTAGCTGCAAGGAGCTGCTGATCACATGACAATCTGCACTTTAACCATTTTTAGCCCTTTAACACTAAACAACAATTAGTTGATGCTTTGGTGGAATTATGGCATCAAAACAGAAACAGAAAAACAAGATAAAAACCAAGAATCCACTAAAAATACAAACTAACACCAAATAATGATAAAATCCATCAAAGTAACAAAGTAAACTGTAGTCCTTAATATCAGCACACTGCTGCTGCTAAAATGAGCCGTTGTTCTAATGCAGATTATTACTAGAGCTCCTAGAGAATTATTTCTCCTTATTTTAGTGCTGCTGAGCAGAGTGTCGACAGTCTCTGGTTAAAATCAGCATCAGCTGAGGATGTTCTGAAGATCCAGGTTGAAACCCTGATTTCATTTCAAACCATCAAAGTGAATTTAAAGTCAGAGTCAGAGAAAAGAGCAGAGAGGAGGCAGCTTGGTCCAAACTCCTTCTTTCCACCTGCAGCTGTTTTCCAGCTGTTCTCCACAGGTGGAGGCTGGATGTTTGGGAGGAGAGAAGCGGCACATTAAAGCTCCAGATGTTCACAGCTGGATTCTTCCCACAGCAGCTGGAACAATTGCACAGATGAAATGATTGAGTCCTGAAAAATGGGATGTTTGGATGTGATCAGGTCTGCAGATGCCACTGACTGGGATTTGTGAAGAAAATGTCTCTCAGAGCTGTGAAGAGCTGTGCTTCTTTAGAGGGAAAGCTCTGAAATCTTCACTCCTCCCATCCAGTGGTGTTCAGGTGGGCTCAATGGAGCGCACCCAGCAGGACTTGATCTGAATCAACTCCATTTGATTTCTAAGCACAAAGAAAAAGCCTCTAACAGTTCTGTGTGTATTGATGGAAAATGGCTTTTAGTAAAAAGCTCCAAGTGTGGATCAGATTTCTGAGCTTCAGCAGCAACCAGAACTGTTGCTTAAAGCTGAAGTTAGAAGTCAGAGAAAAGCTGCAAAAGAAAATCAAAGCAGCGACTCAGACGTTCTTTCCTTCCATGAAGCTCATTGATTGTTGGCAACACATCACACACAGCACAGTAGAAACATGAAGCTTCTGCTTTTAAAAGCAACTCATGGCTTTCATCTTTTCAGCTTTTAGTGCAACACAAACATCTGGACTAAAACTGATGTGAGAGCAGCTTCTGGTTCCTGAACAACGGCTCTGGAACGTTGATTTCTGCACTTTTCCAGCATCTGGAACATTCCAGCTCCACAGTTCACATGTTAGCTTGCTGTCAATGTTGCTAGTAAACCTTTAGTACGTGTTCAGTGGACAATTTGGATTCAGCTTGACAGGAGAACACCTCCAGATGTTACTCAACACATTTCATTAAGATATGATGTGGAATTTCACATTTAAAGCTCATCAACATGTGACTTTACAATTCTATTGATCAAAACTGCTGAGGTTTACATTGCCACACTATGTACATACTAATTACACAGAAAATAAAACAAGGTCCAGAAAAAGCTGAACTAGAAACAGGTAAGTATAAAATGTTGAAATGATGAAGAACATTTCCATAGTTTGCTGCCACAGAACTTTGGTTCCAACAACACAATAGACGGTTCCAGCTGGATTCCCTCAGAGCTTTCAGGACATCTTCTTGTCAGCCTAGGCACGGCTCATGGAACCATCTGCCACACGTGTCCCTGGATCTGCACAACAACTTACAGAATATACACATTAGGGGACAAGGAGGTGGCTTTTGCTGGCTTCATACTATCTTTTCATCGTCACATTTGGTTATTGAACAACTACAGAACGGGTCAAGCTATGTTCCAGAAAATGAGTTTTTATCAAATCAATAAATGATTAAAATCTGGGAGTCAGCCCCAGGTAAGATGGCCGCCACATCAGCTCAACTACTGGGAAGCTTAATGAAATGAACTCAAAGAATTTCACATGTATTGTTTTCTAGATTTCTGTGGAGGTAAATGTTCTTCATCCAAACACTGACTTCTACAGCCAATCACTTTACTACCTTTGGAACACAGAGAAATGACTTTTAAAAGTCACAGCTGCTTCTTTGATGAAGTTATCTCAGTAATATGTTCATAGGAAACTCTCCTGAAGTAATCCCTGGGGATTTTCCCTCACCACATCATCATTATCATCATTATCTTTTTTACAGTGTATTCTAAATACTGATATATCTATAACAATGGCACATAAAACATGTGAACACAAATCGCTTCATTTCACATATTCCACTAAAACAGTACATCCAATAACATCCAATTAAAGGTAATATTATTTTTTCATTTTAAAAGCCTTGATGATCTGCTTTCCCTCAATGACTGTTAGACCTGTATTTTTACTTTATGCTCTAAAACTAAGTCAGTTCACAGATTCACAACGTTCTGAATAAGCATTGTTACTGAGGTACAGGTATACAAATGACTAAATAATTACAAATGCTAATGCGAGTGAGCAATCAGGCCTTCATCTGACTTAGTAGCTGACTAAGCTGGCATTTAGTTACCTGCAGACAATCTGAAAGCCGTCTACTGTTTTCATGTTGCAGATCCTGCTGAGGATTAGCTGAATATAGCATGATCACACGTCCATTATGACACCATGAAATGCTCCACATGCTGAGGATTCAGTTACTAAACGGCAGAAAATCAGCACCAAACAATACATTTACTCAGCCAGTTTGTAACTGGAGGCTCTGGCTGCTTTTACCATAGAACACAAGGAGCAGTTGTTCCATGAATCAAAGTCTACAATGGCAGAAAATAGGTAACATCACCTTTATGGTTCCATGTGTTCCATCCACTAAGATCAGCTCCATGTTCAGAGGTCACACTACCACATCTTCATAGAAAACAAGCTTCCATCCTTTTCTGTTGCTGCTATGTGTTAAACTACAGGATCATTGTTATCTGTCAACATCCAGATCATATTTATAATGAAGCAATGCAGTTTGCAGACAATCCCAATGAAGTGTGACAGAGTTTGTGAAAACCAAATGATCTGCTGAAGCTAGATGTGGCCAGCAAGGCAACAGGGATGCAGCTACGCTGTTTTTCTCTGCCCACATCATCCAACCTATTGCTGGGACATTTACAGTAAAGCTTAACACTTCAGGGCCAACCTAAAAACCTGCCTTTGTTACACATGCAGAGAATCTTTATTACTACATATAGACCAACATTTTAAGCTCTGCTCATTTTGAAGAAGATTCTTGACATTCTTTGGAAGAGTTAAATGTGACAGTGATGTGTGTTTGAAATGTGAAATAAATGCAGTTTATGTAAATAGTAAATGGTTTCATATTTATGAAGGTGTGCTGTGAATCCTTGAATAAATAGCTTTTTACCTCTTGGTGCACCTTTTAAATTCTTTTTTGTCTGGGCCATCTTTTCAACTACCTTAGTGATTTCAACCAGATGTTGACAGTGAACACCTCATGCGTATACGGAGCTCTAGAATGATTCCAGTTGCTTTATGTCGTTGCCGTTGCTCTCTCTAGCTGCCCTTTTGTCTTCTAATGCTCCAGTTTAGTTCAACTCTGGCTAGATTTCACCGTGTTAACTCCAAACTTGTTGCAGTCCGCCCTCATCATTCTTCCTTCAGCCAAGATGCGGCTGACACTCATGTTTGTGTGGAAGCAGAATAATAATCAAATAATAAGAAGAAGCTGCTGCATATGTCTCTATGCTTGCATCCAAAGCCTTGAGTGAAGGCGTATCATGAAGGGGAGAAGTTGCCAGGTTCCATATTTCATAAACTGTTTCTGTTGGGACTCAACTGGATGGCGTAATGCCCAAAGCTTCTGACCACAGATGTGCTTAATGCCACAATTTCTGCCATGCAGTGAGAGGCGTTTTAGTACCAAATGTTTCCCTCCTACATGCACTCTGGACTGGAAACACTGAGAGCTACTTTTTAGGATCTGATTGAATGTGACTTTGTAAAGAGCCTTGAGATGACGTGTTGTGAACTGGCGCTATAGAAATAAAATCTAATTGAAGTGAAAACATTTTAGTGTGGTTATTGTGGAGCATTACCTGATCACTGCTTGTTCCACAGGCTAAAAAACATTCTTTGGGGATTTAACAGGACATGAAGTTTCTTTTTCTTTGTCTCTATGTAACTATAAATGTCATCAAATAGTCGGCTTTTATCACTTCCATGCGTTTCATATTCCACATGACATAAATGTCTTAATGTGGGCGTGGCCAGCAGATTTTGTAGCATCTCCCTAAACAGAGCTTAGACACTGAAACAAGGTTTACCACTTTGCAATATACTCTAGTTGCATATTCTATATATTAGCTCTACATGGCAATATTTAGCCCTAAAATCCCTGCCTGGTCCTACCTGATGCCGTCAGTATTTGTTCACCCAGAGCAACTCTTTCCTTTTCCAGGTTCTTTTTGATGTAGAAAAGCTGATGGCTGGAATATTTGGAAAAGCTTTCCTCACTTCCCTTGTGATCTAAAAAAGGCAGAATATTCATTTTGTATTATTTGTAATATTCAATAGTTTGTTTCTGTTGTAGTTCCATATTTCTGCCAGCAGGGAGCGTATTCACAACTACAAGCTCTACGCGCTTCTTCTTTTGTCTTTTTTCTCTTTGCGCTGATGCCGTTACTGCAGTTTAGAGAGAGTTAGAACAGGAGGCGTCAATATAACTAGTTACTAAGTAAATACTGATTAAAACTGTGTTATATCTTGAGTTATTGATCCTAGGAGATTATCTGCACCTGCCAGGAGGGTTTCTGGTTGCGGGACATCACCGTGTTGTTGTGTTTTGTCGAGTGAAAACTGCGGTGAGTAATGATGATTAGCGCTTAGCATAGCATGCTAACTACTGCTGATTCTGGCTGATTGCTCACTGATTTCATGGAGAAAGTATCTTTGTTATATTGTTATGCTTGGAGACGATGTTTAAAACCAGCAGGAGACAGATGAAGGTATATGTGTGATTTGAGGATGTAAAAAATTGTGTTTTGTGTAAATTATCTGTGTTAATTGAGCTATTGCTGCATGTGATTTGTACTATTACTATATGCCAACTAATGCTATATAGTTAAGCGAGCCGGTTTTATGAGCTAAAACAATCAACACTGTGCTTTTGAGTTATTGAGAGACAGTAATTTAATGAATGATTAACAAACATGATTGAAATGTGATTTAAAATAATTCATATACACCATTTTGTGTGTGTGGCCTGTTTAAAAATTAATTTTATAGCTTTATGTGATACTTTGTCAATTTGAATGGTTCACGTTCATTGATTTAAGATTAAAAAGAGGATAAATACTGAACAGTTGATTTGGGTAAATGTATAAAAAGAGAAAGAGATTAATGTTAGTTAGTTAATAATTAGAACGAGTCGTTGTGAAGCCACCAGCCGCCATATTGGTACTCCCTATTTTCCTCCAGTAACTAGGGAATACGTGCGCTAAAGCATCGAATAACGAGGATTTTCTCATGTTCAGGGGGGCTTAAAACTTTTAAAATGTCAAATGCTAAATACTTTTATGTTATGTTCTAAAACTATGAAGTACTGAGAAAGTCATGTGCTGAAATATTTATCATTTTATTTAAATATATATATAACATTTATAAATATATAAATAACAATACACAAAAACATATATTTACATATATGTATACATATATATACATATACATACTTATATATTTTTTTTTATATGAATAACATGTAAAATATTTCAGCACCTAATTTCCTAGTAGTTGATAGTGTTAGTACATCCACTGACTGTAGAATTACCTGTGAAACGTTTTCCCACAGCCAGAAAACTGCTTGTTGTTGCAACCACATCCTGTGGGATTCTGTGAGAGTAGGGAGAAGCAAGATGGCGGCCAGTGACTTCAGTTTTTAGGACAAATCATCAATCCAGTGTTTAATAGAGCTCAGTGAGCACCAAGCAGTTGTGGGCTGATTACCATCTTTCACGTTGTGTTTCAGACGAGATTTGTTCATAAGTATTGGTTAATTGGGAAAACAATAATTGTCTTTTTGCCTTATTTAACTGAGGTGTAAATGATTGTGTGCTAAAGTTATGAAAATGTTTTTATTTTAGCTTGCAGCAAGAGTGACTGATTTGTAATGTTTGCTAATCCAAAGCCTGGTATGTTACAGTTTACGATGGCAGAGGTCTGAGGTCACTCTTCAATAAACTAAAGAGAGAAAGAAGTTTGGTTATTGGAGCGTCGTTATCTGGCTGTCTAGCTGCTGAAATAATAAATAAATCAGGAAAACTCAGGGCGAGGACAGCACAGCTGCTTTAACTGTTTTTTCTCCACTCTTGGTCTCTTCAGATTGTAGCCGGGGCTGCTGTCCAGGAAGTAGGGCGCTGTGCGCTGGTTCTCTTGCCCATATATGGAAGAGGCGGTGACAGAGCACACCTGGTGGGGGTGACACAGGTAATGAGCATCTACATTTAAAAGCAGGTACAGTCATGGCCAAAAGTATTGAGAATGATTCAAATGTTAATATTCACAAAGTCTACTGCTTCAGTTTTTAAAACGGCAATTTGCATATACTCCAGAATGTTTTAAAGAGTGATCAGCGTAACAGCAATTAATTGCAAAGTCAATATTTGCCTAGAAAATTAACTTTATCCACCAAAACACATTTCACCGTCATTGCAGCCCTGCCTTAAAAGGACCAGCTAACATGGTTTCAGTGATTGCTCCATTAACACAGGTGTGGGTGGTGATGAGGACAGGGCTGGAGATCAATCTGTCATGATTAAGTAAGAATGACACCACTGGACACTTTAAAAAGAGGCTGGTGCTTGGCATCATTGTTTCTCTTCTATGAACAGTGGTTATCTCTAAAGAAACACGTGCAGTCATCATTGCACTGCACAAAAATGGCCTAACAGGAAAGAGAATGGCAGCTAGAAAGATTGCACCTCAGTCAACGATCTATCGCATCATCAAGAACTTCCAGGAGAGAGTTTCCATTGTTGCCAAAAAGGCTCCAGGGCACCCAAGAAAGACCAGCAAGCACCAGGACCGTCTCTTAAAAGTGTTTCAGCTGCAGGATTGGGCTACCAGCAGTGCAGAGCTTGCTCAGGAATGGCAGCAGGCAGGTGTGAGTGCATCTGCTCGCACTGTGAGGCGGAGACTCCTGGAGCAAGGCCTGGTCTCAAGGAGGGCAGCTAAGAAGCCACTTCTCTCCAGGAGAAACATCAGGGACAGACTGATATTCTGCAAAAGGTACAGGGAGTGGACTGCTGAGGACTGGGGTAAAGTCATTTTCTCTGATCAATCCCCTTTCCCATTGTTTGGGACATCTGGAAAACAGCGGGTGGAAAAAACGAAAACCTAGGAATTCTGACAAAATGCGAGCATTGATTGTGCCAGAATGGACTGCTATCACCCAGGATTTGGTCCAGAAGTTGATTGAGAGCATGCCAGGGAGAATTGCAGAGGTCCTGAAAAAGAGGGGTCAACACTGCAAATATTGACTTGCTGCATTAACTCATTCTGTCATTAAAAGCTTTTGTTACTCATAATATGATTGCAATTATATTTCTGTATGTGATGACATCTGACATACACACATGAAAACCAGAGGGCAGCAAATCATGTGAAAATATAATATTTGTGTCATTCTCAATACTTTTGGCCAAGACTGTATGTTACAATAAAGATAATTATTAAATATTTATGGATATGTCAACACTAATCAGAATAAGCTGCCACGCTTGATGACTGACGTGAAGCTAGCGCACATCCTCGGCCTTCAGCATCACTAGGTTACATGAGCAAAATGAATGGATTTCTACTAAAAAAGGGACAAAAAGCAGATGGACAGAGCCACAGTGTTGTAGGTAACACAGAGGATAAAGATTCAGAGGACGAAGAAGACGAAATTCAACAGGAAGATGACGCGGGAGAGGGGGCAAGCAGGCAGGAGCACATTCACAGTAAAAAGATCAAGATACGTGGAATACAAGACAAGCAGCGAAGGTTTCAGGACAAATGGACAGAGGAATTTTTATTTGTTCTTCACAACAAGAATCCTCTGTGCTTAATATGCAAACAAACCCGTGTGTGTTTCAGACCAAGTAACTTAGAGCGCCATTTCAAAACCAGGCATCCAAAATTCAATGAAAGTTCCCCACCTGGCAGCGAAGTGAGAAAGAGAAAAATACCAGAGCTTAGCGCATCGCCTGAGCAACAACTAAACCTTCTCCACAGGACAACTTCTACAGCAGAGCCTTTAACAGAGGCATCTTTTCAGGCTGCCGGGATTTAGGCAAGGGCCAAAAAGCCATTCTAGGACGCTGAGATAGTGAAAGACTGCTTTTTAGCCTCAGCAGGAATAATGTTTGCAGACTTTGACAACAAGGATGCAGTTGTTAATCAAATAAAAGCATTACAGCTGTCTGATTCACCAATAATGAGACGGATGGAGGATAGTGGACGGGACATAGGTGAGCAGCTGCTGACTGAGCTGCGTACAGTGCCCTGTTTCAGCATGGCTCTGGATGAAAGCACGGATATCAGCCATAATGAGCAGCTGTGTGTTTGGCTGAGCTTCCCCAAAGAAAACTCTTTGAAGGAGCAAATGTTGGCCTTACTTCTGCTTCTTGGCCAAACTACAGGTGAGGATGTTCTGATGCACTGTTATCAAAACCATCTAAGTTGGTCCAAACTTCAAGTGTACTGATGGAGCTCCAAGCATGGAAAAACTAGCCTGAGTTAAAGAGCCACACTGGATCATCAGCTGGCCTTTCTAACAGATATTACCATCACCTGAACTCTGTCAACCTGCAGCTCCAGGGAAGAGTTGCCAAGTGACATGATGAGGGCAATCAGAGCTTTCCAGAACAAAATAACTGCTCTGTGGATATCTGACAAAGACCTCACACACTTCCCAGGACTGAAAGAAAAAGCCAAAAGTGAGCGTACTCTGCAGCAGAGCTTCAGCTACAGTGGTTTAGTTGAAGTTTTGGAGCTGAGTGGGGAGTTTGAATCCAGGTTCAGTGATGTGAATAAACATAAGGGCATTTTTAATCTTAGTGAAAACCCCTTTCATGTGGATATATCCTCTCTTGCACCAACCATCACACAGCTCTGCCCTAACAGCCGCGCCTCTCTTCAAAGTGAAATAATTGAGCTGCAAGCAAATGACTTTCTCCAAGCTGAACACAGAGCAGGTGTTGGTAACTTCTGGAGCTTGGTTTCTGAAGCAGACTTTGCCAACTTCAAAGCACTCGTACAGAAGGTGATGTCTTTCTTGGTGAGCACAGACACATGTGAGTCAACATTTTCAACCATGAACATTATCAAGAGGAAACAGAGACACAGACTGACCAACGCTCACCTTGAATGCCTCACTATAATCACAAGAAGCTACAAATACAACATGAAGAAGGTTAAGGACATGCATGCCAGCTTCTGCTCTTCCCTCTATTAAAGTAAATAAACACTTTAATTAAAATGGGTTCTGTGGCACTTTGGATGGAACATGTTGGGATTCATTTTCAATAAAATTTTAATGTAAAATATATTGACTGTGCTGTTTTTTAATGTGGGGTAGCCAGTATTTAGGTAAAATGGTTTATTTATGTCAGTGACTTGGTAAATTGTGGTAACAGTGGCTCTCCTCTTGACCTTGGTCTGCCAATATGGCTCCTGTGAAAAAATGAGTGAGTATCACTGCTTTACACGGACATCAATAGATCAGCATTTTACCTTCAGGAACTTCTAAAGGTTTTGATGTTAAAAGAGGAATCCATCAATGTTGTCCTGTTTCTCCTCTGATGTTTATTATGGTGACGGAGCTGTTAGCAACTTTTATAAAAATAATTCAAGTATGGAAGCGTTAAATGTGAAGGAAGCTTCCTGGTTATTACTCAACTAGCAGATGACATGACCCTGTTCTTAAAAGACAAAACACAAACTTCAAAGGTGCTGAAGGAGATAAAAAAATGTTCTAAAGCTTCTGGTCTGCATTTGAATATGAAAAATGTGAAATAATGACTATTCAGGATGAATAAAATCATTCTCAACAGTTGGCTCCAGAAAGATTTATCCATTTTTGGATGTATTCTACTAATTAAAAAGGAAAGTTTGTCAAGTCTCTTTATTCAGCGTTTTCATGTTCTATATCTGATAAAATTATTTAAAAGTGAAATCAGGAAAACTTTAATTTAATTTGTAGAATCGGATGCCATTACATACGGAGGTGACAGTTAAATCTTTAGAAGGAGGTTTAAATCTGATTGGTTTTGATCCAATCAACTGTTCTATTAAACTCAAATGATCTCTTGTGTAGATTAATATATAATCTCTGGTCTCTGGTCTAATTTTCTTCATACTGTTTTTGAAGCTATTGGTGGGATTACATTACTGATGAGATGTGACTTAAATCTTTAAATTACTGATGAAACTATCAGACTTTCATAAACAGGTTCTGCAATATTGGAAACTAGTTTTTAAATCAGACTTTTCACCAAACTTTGTCCTGATTTGGAACAACAGATGAATCCTGATGAAACAAAAATTGCTCTTTTAAGCAGGGTTCTATCTTCTTCCATAAGGTGTAGAACAGACCAAATATCTTTCTCCAACCAATCTTTTATCGTAAAATGCTTTATCTGAAAATACACATTAACATGTACTTTGACTCAGTTTAACAGAGTTAAAGTCAATTCCTCCTGCTGTGGTTCTACTAATTAAAGCCATGATATCATATTCTGCAGTTACTTCAATAGGACCATCTTTGATTAGAAATGGCTCTGACTTTATAGACAGAAAATGTAATAAGTTCATCAGAAACACTCTGACTTCATCTTTCTTTCCATCAACCCTAAGAAGAAAACACTTTAAACCTGTGATGATTTCTCATTAAAGAAAATCAGAACCAACAGCAGCTGGGAAGAAGGATCTGTCATAACACTGCTTTATTTACCGAGAATTCAGCAGTCTCTCTCTGAAGTTCTCTAGTTGTTTTTATTTTTAGAAATGTAGCCAATCAAATGTATAACAGTACTGGCAGTTTAATATATTCAAGCTCTATGTGAGCTAATATTATGCAGTGAGTTTTGTTATTTTTGTTATTTACCTTATATACCGTAAGAACCAACATGCAATAACTAATGTGCAATTCTATTTAATACACTGTGCAATAATCCTGAAAGAAGTGACTTCTGCTGCTACTACACCCGAATATATGTCAATACACACGCATATAAGCCACAGTGAATGTACAGAAGACATCCTCTGCCTTATTTCTTTTTGTTTTTTTCTTTCTTTTTGCTTTTTCTTACCTACTCCTTTTGATCCATAGTATAACGAGAACATACTGTGTATATATTTGATACACCTCGTCCTACTTGACTCCTCTTTCCTATGACTACTGATTACTGAGTTGATGTGACATGTGAATTTCTCCAATGTGAGATCAATAAAGCTTATCTTATCTTGTTTTTGCACCAAATTGTGCCATTTCTTTTTGGCCTGCTTCGGTGTGACCTGCAGGCCAGAGTTCCTCACAAAATCTCTAGTTGAATAGTAAAACAAGTTTAGTGCAACAAGAGCTGAAGATGGGCATTTAGACAGACATAAATAAAAGTTACTTACTCCCATACGGTTTTGGAAGAGTTCCTCCTGCCAGTAAATAGGCCCTCATTGGCAATACACAAGTTAGGGCCTGGGTTTCTTCTGTGGTCCCTGTTTAAAATATAAATATCACTCATGTATTACTTTATAATAAACAAAAGACAAATAAACATTATGTAACAGTGTTTAATATGCAGAGGATTCCGCTTGTCATATATTTATTAGGTTCAGGTACAATGGGGAGAAACAGCACCCCCTACTGGTAGATGGCGGTGATAAGTGTAGAGGACACAGGGACCTGTTGCCAGTCGGTGAGTGACGAGCATAAGGTAGGTTCACTGAGGAGCCGCTCTGCTACAATGGATGTATTACCGCTCTATGTAATTGTTAATCAACTGTAAAGTGTATGTAGTTTAGCAAGGATGTTAATGTATTATATATTATGTAGTTTAGGAAACTGTTGGCTGTGTTAATTTAATACACGGGAGAATGTGTCGGCTTGCCAGCTAATAGAAAATGCTATTCCTGATAAGGTGCTGCTGTGGTGACCACCAGCGTGAAGCCTGATTCTTTTCTATATAACATTTAATGCAGATAAATGACCTTTTCACTCATCCTGTCTCCTGGCCATCATAATTAACACAAGGCAGAGAACGGAAGAAAGACAGATTGCATAAATAAAATGTAGAGAAGGAGAACTAAATGTTACATTGGTGCCTCTGAGCGGTAATTCGGCTTTGTCTACAGGAGCGGGGCTGCGTCTACTTCCCGGAGCCGAAGGAAGGCGGGCTGCGTCTAGTTCCTGGGGCGCTCACAGAGAGGACTGCTCAGAGGACCGACCGGCGGAGCGTCACATAAACTCTTCACTGATCTGGCAGTGTAGCGGTAAACTGTTTAGTATAGTTTGGAGGTATTTCTGGCAGTTTTACGTAGTTTCAGTGAAGTTAGTCACTGTTTGTATGTGGCTGCGCTGAGGTTTGAGTTTGATTTTTATTTTTTTCCTCGTTTTTTTCCCTGCCGGGTGAAGACCTTTGGGGTGCAGTTATTTTAATTGTGTAATTTATTTTTGTGGGTTTTTTGATGTATTCCTGCTGCTCTATTTTATCTTGTTGAGTGGTTTGGGGGTGATTCTTTTTTCTGTTGCACATTGCTCTGGTTAATATTTTTAAGGCTCCTGGTGGTTTAGTTGTGAGCAGCCAGTAATTCTTTTGGTAGGGTAGAGGGTTTGCATCATTTACCCCTGTGCCAGCAGTTGGTAGATGCAGGGGTTTATTTATGTGCGCTCAGGGGGCGTCCACGCCAAAACCAAACGCAGCCATGATGAACTGGTGAACTCGCTCAGCTGACAATACAGCACTCTGATTGGCTGAGCAGCAAAAATCGAATCACGTGACCTCTTGGACCGGAGCGCCACAGTTTCGATTTTTTATCGGCTATAACTTATTAATGTGCAAGTGAAAACGTGGGAACATTGGTGTTTTGAGATCACTGCTATGCGTAGCAACTTATCCAGGTGGAAGAAAGTTGCCCCCTGACAGTTCATACGAAAAGTCACCGTACAGATTCTGGCCCACGGCCTACTAGGGTTAGGGTGTGTTGAAGCCATCTTGCTTCCCCGGGTTCGTTAATTCGTTGTGCAGGACTTAAAACAAAACTCAGCCAGGACGCAGAATTCAGTTTCAACTTTGCGAAGGGAGAGATGCACCTTCCAGCGTCTGCGGGCAACAATTCTGACTCTCCTCCCCGTTCAGGCTGGTTTTATTAATTAGCAAAGAAAGATTTAACAGAGTCACACGGTAAATGACGCACACCCTTATCAGTTCTTACTCCCTAAAAACTATCTTTTCCAGTATGGAGTTGTTTTTCTCTCCAGATGCGTGAACTGGCCTTGAAACCCTTTTCTGTTACTTTTGCTGCAAACAGCGCATTTTACCCTAATCTGTTTACATTCTATTCCTCTGAGAAAGAGACACGGCCTTGAAGCATATATAAGCATATTAAAAGCTTGTTAAACCTTCATAAATGTGTATTAAAAATGGATCAAAGTTAATACATTCCACATGTGCCCCATCCTGATGAACAACCCTTTGGCTATTGGCTGAAGCTTAACAAAGCACTTGAAGTGACAGAGGACTCTTTGAAGAGATAAAATAAGACTTTTGATTTTCTGTCATGTGACTTAGCTACCATGTTTATTCAGAACTGTCCTGATCCTGAACTGTCACTTATATTCAGGTGTAAGCAGATGAAGGAATGGACGGTTTCTGAAATTCATGTGAAGCTTGTTGAGCGCTGCTGACCAAGCACAGCATGACCAGTGTTCTATTTTGTCAGCGACAGGAAACCACTTTATAGGTGCAAAGTGAGACGCCCAGCAGAGTCACTGCTGCTGTGCTGCCATCTGCTGGACAATCAGCTGAGAGCTCACAGCACAGGATGGATAAGCTCACAATGGCAGACGAAAACAAAGAAACTAACGAGTTCTCAACGTATTTTTGTTCTATTGATAACCAGGGTCCGAAATTAACACTCGCCAGTCGCCAAATGCGAGTAAATTTCCCGTTTGGCGAGTGAATTTCAGAGGGCTAGCTGCCACATGGCGAGTAAATGTTTGTACCAAATAAAATAAAAGTAACATAAAAATAACGAAACCCATACGATCCGTTCACAGCTCTGTCCATCCAGAGCTCAGTCTAGACCCGCCTTCTGCGGAGCTGGTTCAGTTTCTTTCACATTCAGAACCAGTCATGGCTGCACGCTGGATCAGAAAACAGATCTGCTAACCAGATACAGTCTAAAACGCCAATTAGTCTGTTTATAAGTTTCGTTCTTATTTATTCAGATTTTTTTTAACTACCTGCGCTGCGGCTCTGTGCTTCACCGCTCTTACTGCGCCTCCCCCGCCCCCCCCCTCTCGGAGCAAGGTGCTTTTATCAGCGGCCAGCCTTCAAAACGTGAATCGCTACGTTTAATGTCCTTCCACTCGTACCAAAATGTCCCAGTTAAAGTCAATAGGAGAGTCGGTAACTGTTTTTCATGCTCTTTTGTTTTTAACGACACAGAACCAGCGGTGCTTCAGTGGGCGTGGTGCGTTGCGCTTGAATTCAGGTGCGCAAAATTACGTTACATGTAACCTGTAACATCGGGGGCGCAGCGCACGAGGGTAAAATCCAGCAGCGAGATCAGCGTAAAGACGCAGCGTGAACCCTGAGTGCTTTAAGTGTTGCAGCTGAGGGGAAAATTTTGAACCGTACACAGGGGCGGTTCTGAACAGGGGCCAACAGGGGCCTATGCCCATGTAGAACTGTTCCTGGCCCCTGTTATGGCCCCTGTACTAAAAACATGATGTTAAATTTCTTAGGATGATAAATGCTGACAAAGATAACGTGACTGACTGGTCATTTGGATCAGTTGCATTTTTTTCGTTTATGGTTTTACCCAATAATATAATAACAAAATAATTTAAAAAAAATATATAAAAAAAAAAAAAACAATAATTAAAAGCAAGCTGTTTCACGTTAAGCTCCCGCTGTATTGAGAAAAGATCAGGGGTCTGCAACCTGCAGTTCCAGAGCCACAATTGGCTCTTTGGCTTACTTAATATTTTAAACGATGAAATGTTGACCTGTTAAGTCCCCCCCCCCCCCCCCCCCCCCCCAATCTTTTGTTCTGTGCCCCTGTGAAAAAACACTGGCCCCACCCTGACCCACCCTGCTAAATTTGGTCTAGAACCGCCACTGACCGTACAGGCTTGATGAAACTCTGCCTCATTCACAAATAAGGCCAACATGGATAGAATAATGATAATCTGTAGTGTTTTTTATCGCCTGGATGTGAATCTGATAATTCATATTGTGTCTTTTATAATCAACTACAATATATATATTTTTTTAATTCAGGAAACAAAGATTTCTCTTCCAGGTTCCAGTCAGCCACGCCCCCAACCACGCCCCCCATAATTAAGATAATTTCACTCTTAATTTTTATAAAAGTTGAGGTCTGGTCAAAATTAATATTTTGGCCGGTAAAAAATATGCCTGGCTGGTTGATTTTTACATCTACCGGCCAACTTGGCCGGTGAATAACAAAGTTAATTTCGGACACTGTTGATAACGTATCACAAGATCGTTTTAAGAGTAAGTTGGTAGTTGATGGTATCAGATTGCCAGATCCACACAGCAAAAGCCTAAAGGGACGGAGCGAGACTGTGAAATGCTGGCCTAGTGTTGCGTACGGTGACATATACAGCTGCCTTATAAACACGGCAGGCCAGCATAGACGAGAGAGCATGGAAGCATGAAACCACTGGACGGCTACAATTATTTCATATCGGGACATGTTCAGACATGTTTGTGTAACATACGAAAGCGGAGTCGGACACAGACAGCGCCTCAGCAGAGAGGAAGACCCGCCACCGGTAGGTTAAAAAAAAAACATTGTTCACTACAGATTATTTTGGTGTTTTTGTCTTATTAATCCTTTTCACAGACTCATGCCACAGGGTTTGCATACATTGTACATGTACGTATATTATCACAAAACAAACATTTACGTCTTGACTTAAGTATATATCCTATTTTTTTATTTATATAATTATTTAAGTAGAACAATGACCAGTGCAAAGTTAAGTTGTATTTACCGGAGATGAAGTGTAGACTGCAAATTCTGTCGTGGTATGATGGCTCCCACAGCCGACTGGGATTGTCTGCCTGCATCCTTTTCATTGAAATTATCCATTTCTTTCGTCTTTCTTCGTCCTTCGATAAACGAAAGAAACGCACAATCGATGATTTGGAATGCCTCTGTGTGCAACCGGGAGCACAACAAGTCGTAGGCATTGTTTACATTCTAAGAATAAACTAACAGTACGCTTGAATTCACCCGTTTTGTCACGCTGGTAGACAAAAACAGTACTGTTAGCTAGGCTTCATAGTTATTATAAGCCTAGCTTGTTAGCTGTGTTACAACTCATATTATCTAAAGCTATGTTAGTGTTAAAGTGTACATCTGGGGTTCCCAAACTTTTTTAGCCGCGCACCCTCTTCAGTGTCCCTACCGGTTTGGCGCACAACCCCCACCTCTCAAAAAAAAAAGAAAAGAAAAAAAATCTGTTGCAGTTACATCAATACAACCATCATGACAAAAGTTGTGGGAATAGAATTAGAACATAATTTTAATTAAACTGCAATAAAGTTGCAACAGCCACAACAGAATCAACAGAATCCTGAGGATTTTCAGTGACTGAGAGAAAGAGACGCTCAGATCGGCAACTCCTCCACAACTAAATAAAAGCGCATCTGTAAAATGAACTGCTCCTGTCTGACTCCTAATAAAACGTATTGCAGCGCACCATGAGCAGCGCTGTTTGGAGGCGCAGCTTGATCCAAAGACAGACTGTGTCACTCAATTTAATCTTGTAAATAAAACGTTTGACCTAAATTCAATTTTCCCCTTACTGACGTCCACGATGTGAAGCGGGGAAAGAGATGGAGAGACATTTGTCTTCTCCCAGATCCGTTGCAATTCTCTCGCCTGTTGCCTCCGATTCTTTGGTTTCAGCCAATTGAGCATATTTGCGAGAATGAATGAAGTAGAGGGGACAAGCTGGGTGCGCATATGAAGCACAATGCGTAGAAGAAGATAACTTCATCTTTAAATGAAACGTAGAACAAGACTTTTTGAAATAAACAGATTTTCATCTCAATACATTTTATTTACTTATTAAATTTGCAGTTTTGATTTTAATTTTCACAAAGGAAATGTTTACACGTGTTTAGGGTGTGGGGGGAAAAAAAACACCGTCAAACCGCTATTACAGATTTCAGCTCGCGCACCCCCTAGTGGCAGCTCGCCACACTTTGGGAATCCCAGGTGTACATCATTAATGTTACAGCAAACTTAGCATTCCCACATGCTATCGTATATTATACTGCAGTTTACTGATTCTTTGCCTTCTACTAATTAGCATTTTACTTTAATAAAAAATAAATTACAGTAATAACAATTGTTACTAATCCAAAAAATTTGATTTTATATTATAAACTATAGTCTACAGCATGCATGCATCTCTTTTTCATTCATATTATTTAATTCTATTTTACTTTACTCTTGAAATCATGTGTTTATTATTGGACTGGTGTCACATATTCCTTTTATGTTTTCAGATGCGCTGCTGAGGTTTCTCAGTCCTATCCCTGCAAATCCTCCAGTCGCCTCCACCTCAGCAGCACAACCCAGCAGTGATGAAGCGGCATCAAGCGCTCCTCCTGTTGCTCCAGTAGACCTGGCTGACTGGCCACATCCTCTAACTGATAAGGTATGAACAGAGTTGGTTCACAGAGGTCCATTTTAAATAGAAAACTGCTTCACATTCCCTAAAACAAAAGGACAAAGGCGTCAACATGACTATTTTACCAGACTCTTAATCAATGGAGAAAAAGTCAGAAGAAGCTGGCTTATGTACTCTAAAAAAGACAATACCTAGGACTGCTTCTGTGGCAAACATTTTCTAAAAGAGAATACAAACTGAATAGGGAAGGACTAAAAGACTGGAGAAATGCAAGTCACTTGCTCAAGGTCCATTAGGATAGCCAGGAGCATAATGCTCATATTACAACATGGAGGTACTTGGAGGTCCGGTTTGCAAAAGGGATTACAATAGATAAACAAGAGATGGCACTGAGGCTGAGATAAAAAGGTGGCGTGACGTTCTGCACCGATTGGTGGCAATAATTCAGTTCTTATCTGAAAGAAACATGGGTTTTAAGGGTTCCACAGACACATTAAATAAACCAGATAATGGAAATTTTCTAAAAGAGATGGAGCTCACTGACAGATTTCATCCAGTGATGAAGCAGCATGTCAGTGGAGTGGAAAGTGGAGCTGGCCGTCATGGACATTATCTTGGCAAAACAATTCAGAATGAACTGATAGCCTCCATCAGTTCTAAAGTAATAGAACACATTGTTTCCAAATATTTCTCCATCATTTTAGACTGCATCCCTGATCTGAGTCATAAGGAACATCTCTGTCACAGTCAGGATAGTGTCACAAGAAGACATTCCTTAGGTAAAAGAGCATTTCTTAGGCTTTCTGGTGGCAGAGCAGTCAACTGGAGAACATTTGTCATCTCTAATCCTAAAAAGGCTAGAGGAACTTAATATCCCATTTGAGGACTGCAGAGGCCAGTCCTATGACAACGGCGCCAATATGAAGGGAAAAATAAAGGTGTTCAGGCAAAGTTGCTTCAGCTGAACTCAGAGCTTTTTATGTCCCATGTGGTGCCCACACTTTAAATCTGGTAGTAGCTGATGCTGCCAAAAGCTCACGAGATGCCCTTAGCTACTTTGGGCATTTGACAAAATTATTCAAGCTGTTCTCACCCTCCTCTCAAAGGTGGGATATCCTTTTGAAATATGTGAAAATCACTGAAATAATGGACTGAGACAAGATGGGAAAGCAGGATAAAAAGCATTGAGGCAGTAAGGTATCAGGCTGGGCAAATCTGAGAGGCTCTTCTGGAGGTGAGGGGAAAAACTACAGACCCTGTAGTGAGAGTTGAAGTCCAGTCTTTAGCCGAGGAGATTGAATCCTTTATCTTTTGCATTTTTACAGCCGTATGGTATGACTCTCTCTGCAAAATCCAGCATGTCAGTAAACTGATGCAGTCACCCTCCATGCAGCTTGACGTAGCTGTCGACTTGCTGAGGAAAACAAGAGATTCCCTCACCAGTTACAGAAACACTGGACTTCCTGATGCACATATAATAGCCAAGGAGATGTGTGAAGACATGAACGTGGAGGGTGAACTAAAAAAAGTGATTGAGAACCACAAAAACACATTTCAGCTATAAGTCTCCAGATGAGCCCATTCAAGATGCACTATAAAAAAATGGAAACCACATTTTTCATGTAATCATGGATACTGCCATTTCTTCACTTAATGAGAGATTTCAGGATCTTGGAGACGTGAATAACATGTTTGGTGTGCTCCTCGATTTCCCCAACTTAGAAGAAAACAACTGCTACAGAAGTGTCAAACCCTACGTACCGCTCTGACCCAGGACAGCCAGCAGGACATTGATGGCGCAGAACTTACAAGGGAAATGCAAAGTTTCCCACCATTGCCATCAACAACAAATATGACAAACATGGAACTTTTAGCCTTCCTGCATGAGAAGAAGGTAGCAGAAATTTAGCCCAACATGTGGGTTGCTTTAAGAATCTCTGCCACTCTTCCTGTTACGGTGGCTGCTGCTGAAAGAAGCTTTTCCAAGCTTAAACTGATTAAAACTTACCTGAGATCTACTATGATGCAAGAACGTCTCAGTGGACTTTTCATCATAAGCATTACTCATGTGGTCTCAAATCATGTTGTCGATGACTTTGCTGTAAGAAAATCCAAGAGAGTAAAGCTGTAGTCATGTCAGAGAAAGGATGTGAGAAAAGTGGTGGTATATAGTTTTTGAAATAATTCAAGTTAAGGCAGATTAAAAACACCACTAAAGCTATTTGTAAGATCCTCTTTTCATGTTTTTTTTGTTTTATTTAAATCCTTGTATTTTTTGTGCCTACTAATTTATTTGATTTGTTACTTTGCACAGTGCCATATTTATATTGTATTTAAGATAGTGTCACTTGTTTATACTTTTTTTTGGGAGTATTTAAATGTAATACTTTATATAAGCTATTTAGGTTGTATTTCATATGTTGAGTTCATTTTTTTCAATGTGAATATTGTTTTATGTAAATAATAAAATGTCCAAGACAAAGCTTTTTAGTTGCTTGTGAGTACAGTATATGAATACTAGCAGACAGTGCAAGTACTCCACAAGGTGCAAGTGGGTGCCACATAAAATCTTGCCAAGGGCACCAAATCATCACTGTAATAATGTATAATAGATCATTTATTCTGCTTTAACTGTCCTGTTGTATTGCTCTTCATCGTAGTAACCACAATTATCAATGATGTCACTGTGGAAAAGATTTCTTGGGTCAATGTCCTCCATGTTCTGTCCTCTGTTCTCTATGTGATTAAAGGTTCTCAGCTCCAGATGTTTCCAGTCCACAGTCTCAGCCATTGATGTGATCAGCTGTCAGTGGGTGAGAACCTCCTGATTGGGTCGACCCGTTTGTGTCTTAGTGTCACTAGTGGTACCTTGTGTCCCAGTGTAGTGCTCAGTGAATTTGTCCAGCTCCTCCGTGTCCCTGATGACCAGAACCTTTGCCTCTTCTGGTGATCCGTTCAGTTTAACAGAAATCTTGCAGGTTGCCGTCCACATTGCCTGGATTTCTGTTTCTCATCCTGGCCTTCCTGCTGATGTCAGCGTTCCTCTTGGTCAGATGTTCATTGATGTAGACATCTCCAGGTAGGCGATCCTCTTGTCCTTCTCCACACTTTGACGTGGAGAGCTTCCACCTCCTGGACCAGCTCCAGAATACCTTTCTGCTGCAGCCTGACAGCAGAAACCTCCTCTGACAGAAAGCTGAAGGACTTTTTAATGTCGTCCACCAACTCAGCCGATGGTTTCTTCTTTGGTCCATGCTGTAGCTGCTTACCTCTATTAAGTTTGTTACTATGTAGTGATGAGAAAATCTAAAATTTAACTCACCAGAAACCTGGAACATTGCTATGCACGGGGCTCCTTCTGCATGCATTACTGCATCAATGCAGCATGGCATGGAGGAGATCAGCCTGTGGTTCTGCTCAGGTGTTCAGGAAGCCCAGGTGATCAAAGTCTTTGGACCACTGAGCAACAGTCTGGTTCTGTTTGTCTTTGGTCCAGGTAGGATGGTTCTGACTTTCTCTCAGGGTTGCTGGTGCCCTGATGTCTCTAGAACTTCTTCCTTCCACTCAGCTTTCTATGAACAGGCCTCCAATTTTCAGTGATTTTCCCCTTCTGTCACTTTACTTGTTCCTGTCATGGTTTTCAGACGACGCGCCCACATGCAGATACGATCGGGAAGCCAAGCACAGTTTAAGTTGTTTATTTAGGAAGAGGCAGATATAAAGGACGAGACTACGGGCAACTCGGCGAGGTCAGAACGTCACGGCTGGTGAGACTGCAAAGACAAAAAGAGCAATGACTTTGGGAAATGAACCAGGAGAACCACTAGAAGCTGCGCTGCTTACCATAAAGTTGGGCGGACCTAACCGGGAGGAAGTAGTGCCGAGAGAACTCTGTGATCCTACCCCTGTTGGTGTTTTGAGGCTGGAGGGCGGCAGATGTAGCTGGCGAAGGATCCAGAACGAGCTTCCACAGGACTGGGTGACAGAAGGATTGACCAGAGTGAGGGAAGAACCAGTAGAATCCGGGAGGGTGAATCTCAGGCCCCACTGGGTAACACCCAGGGAGTATGAGGGGAGAGCCAGAGCAAAATCTGAGCGAGAATTCTGGAGATCTGATTCTTCGGACGAGACGTCAAGGCAGGTGAGTACATCCAAGCACAAAAACTGTGACAAAACAGGGAGATGAAAAATTACTCAAACTTCAAAGGCAAAAAAAAAACTCACAAGCAGGTTTCCAGGAGTTTAGTCAGAGGCCACGTTGTACCACGACTGGTTTAAGGCCCTGGCGTCTTCCATCTGTCAGTGCTCTGCTTAAGAAGCCAGAGGAAGCCGCCTGCAACGAGCTGCAGGTGTGGGCCACGCCTCCTCAGCCAACTAGACACACCTGAGGAGTAGAGTTAGAGCAGGACAACACAGAGAACCCTGACAGTTCCTCAAACATGTTTAACATGTTGCATAAGCTGGACACAGTTTCTCTGGTAAAAATGAGAGAAAATACATTCATCAATATAATTTAAATATGCTCGACATTTAAATAAACTGACATCACGGTTTAATAAAAATGCCAATTTACATCAACCCAAAGTACTAAAACTTTTCTGACTGAAATTACCTCTAAATTAAGGTGACTAGATTTCTGAGATCAAATCTGGGGACATTTCTTGCTCGTGGATAAAAATCAATACATCTCATAAAGATGAAATTAGGAAATGGGGACAGTAATGGTTTCAATTATTTTTACATATTTATTAAGATTTAAACAACAAAAATCAAGTGTAAAAGCCAGGAATGTGCCTCTCCAGACCTTTAGTGCATCCTAAGATTAATAAAATCAATAAATAGTGTTATTAATAGAAACTAGAACTGTGTCTCTGGGTTGGGGCAAAGTGGTGGGAGTGGGAATGGAGGGGTCAAGGGTGGTTAGCAGGGTTTTCCAATTTTGTGGGGCCCAAAGAGCTCTGCCCTCCCCTAAGGAGAGAGGGACCTGAGGAAAAGAGAAACCAGAAAAAACAAACATTTAGCCTGTGGCTGTCTGTGGAGACAGAGTTCCCCCACCTTTTCAAAAAACTGCAACAAATACTTATTCTGTTCACATCTACATACAGGGCAGTCAAAAGTAGCCGGTCGTCAGCGGCAAATCGCCGTCTATAGCAGCTCTTGCCGCCGCCTACATTTCCCCGATTATATAATGGAGCGATATTTGTGCCTTCTGGTTGAGCGCGCAGGAACCAATCCGAGCTCAACTCTGAAAAACTCTTCTCGTGTGACGCTCACGGAGAAACAGCCAAGCGAGCGCACAGCTGGTGTTGAGCATGGAATGAGCAGATCGAGCCGTGTTGTCTCACTGCGAGTGTTGTCTCACTGCGTGCTCGGAAGTTAGTAAGTTGTCATATATTCACCTAATCTGATCTGTTTTATATGGTGCTAGTTATTCAAATTGAACTAATTTTATTTGTTCAAAACCTTGTTAAAACATGATGATAACATGTGAAAAAATGTGTTAAGAATAATAATAAAAAACAAAGAATTGATCATTCACTTCTTTTGCTTTTTATTCAATTTAAAACATGCACTCTGACTCTATTCTTTAAATAATCACCTGTCTTGAAAGCTTTCAAAATACATTAGGGAGACTCTATTTTTCAAAATAAGTGCACCCTCCTACCTGATGGTGTGTGGCCTGCTACTATAAAAAGTCTGACTGCCCTGTACATACCTATGAAAAATAGTTTTTTCTGTGTTAACATCAAAAAGAAGTAGCGGTCAAGCCTGCAGGTAAAGGTTGATATATGTTTCTTACTGTCAACAGGCCGCATCAGGGGCCTGTTCATCTCAAAGAAGCAGATTAATTTATCCCACTAATAGGCTATAAGCACAGCCCCACTACTTCCTGAACTTCAGCAGCTCCTTTGTTTAATGTCTTTCATTACAGGACAAGCTGATTAATCTAGGTGAGTCTGGCTGGTTACTGAGGTCAGACACACCTGGATTAATCAGTCTGACCAGAAATGAAAGGCAGGAAACAAAGGAGCTGCTGAGGTTCAGGAAGAAGTGGAGCTGTGCATAGAGCCTGTTTGGGAGGAGAAAATGGGTTGTGGTGATGTGAGGTGAAAAGGTGTTAAACAAGTTAAAAAAAAGCACAGACTTGGAAATCCCCTTGACATGAATGCAAGTGATTGAGTGTGTAGTGCAGCATGAGCATGTATAAACTTACATAAAGTGTGTATAACTACATTATGTGTATGGTAGTAGTTGATGTGCATATATATTGTTTTCTCCTATAAGGTGAGTTAACTCCGGTCAGTGAGTCAGCTAACATGAGATCATCTCTAGTTTCTTCAAGGCCTTCTGTGTCTGAAGAGCCATCAGCCACGGTATCCAAAGGTCTGGATAGAATAAGAGGAGAAGAGGATATATTATGTGCAGAACAGAAATTTTTAAAACACAAGAAAAAAATACAACTAAACTGCCTCTTCATTCTGCCACAGCTAGGGTAGTGCAGTGAAACTTATGTTCAGTGCAGAGACTCAGAAAAAAGTTATATCCTCAGACAATTACACTTCTTAACCTGAGTCACTCTGTTTTACATAGTATACTTCACACACTACATTACTGAATACATTAGTTTATCACTCAAATCATATCAACGCTTTATCACTTGAACTTTATTAATACTCTTCTAAGTAAATATTTCTCCCTTCTTGTCAGCCGTTCTTTCCATCAGTGTTCCTATTTTCCTCCACTCTCTTTTAATCTCCTTTCTGACTTCCTATCCTCTTGCTCTCTCCTCTTGTATCAATCATACATTATTCTAAAACAGAGACATTATAGAATTAAAATCACTTCCAAAAATATTAGAATGTACAACATGAAAACCTCCTGTTGTTGTTGTTGTTATTATTATTATTATTATTATTATTATTATTATTATTATCTCATCTGATTAAATACTGAAAATGTTAATTACCACAATATTTGGAGCTACAAGCAAAAACAACATAAATGAACATTAAACATGCGGTTATCTCTTACTCCATCATTCTCAGATCATGTAGATCTTTTGTCATTCACTTCTCCTGTTACCGACTCCTATTTTTTCATGAGGAACATTCATATAGACCAGGGGCCTGTTTCAATAAGGAGGTTCAACCAACTCTGAGTTAAAACTTGAACTCTGAGTTGACTTAGCCTGAGATGGGAAACTCTGAGTTTTGGGTTTCAGAACAGCTGAAATGAGTTAGTTCAATCAACTCTGAGTTGACTGACTCTGAGTTAAGCGTGTGCACCACAACTATAAAAAGCCATTATCAATGGAGCGCAGATATTACAAGTCACCATAGCAACAGCGTCAGACAAAAAAAGGTGTGCATATTTCTCACCAGCAGAACTGGATGTGCTTATGCAAGCATATGCAGAATTTGAACATGTATTTAAAAAAAAAAAGCAACACGGCTGCAGCGGCAAAGGAGAGAGAGTTAGCTTGGGTGAAAATAGCTGCTCGAGTCAATGCGTAAGTTTACATTTTAATTACTTTTATACAGTGTTGGGTGTAATGAATTAAGTTACTAAGTCATCTAAATACTGTAATTAAATTAAAGACTATACAACAATAGTGGATTTAATATCAAATTTTAAAAGGTATATTTTTATTTTAACTTTCTCCCTCTAGTTACACACTTTGGTCAATTTAAGATTAATTCATGCAATTGAATATTGTTTATTTGAAAGCATTAGAAGTGCAGTTTCTTGTCTCTCCTTGTATTGTTCAAGTGGTTGAGGTTAATTTGGGATTTAGAAAGTAATTAATAAGTAAGTAAAACAAATTAGTAAGTAGACCAATACTTTCTAGAGAAAGTAATTATTACATTAATCTAATTAGACTTGTTGAAGATAAAATTTGTAGTTAGTAATTAAGAACTATTTTAGAGTAACTTACCCAACGGTTATATCAGAGGTGAAACTGGAACAACAGTGTTTTATTAAACCTAATTTAATTTTCATGTATAGGTGCAATCCTGCAGGCATCAAAAGAACATGGCAGCAGCTGAAAATGAAATATAAAAATATACTTCAAGCAGGTAAGCCTTGAGCACATCATAGGAGTAGAGTAGCTACCTGGCTTTACAAACATTTGACATATTAAATGACTAAATGGCATTCAGTGTCTAGCAGTGCAGCAGGATTTTTGACATAGATCTAAATGTTCATTCAGCCAACAGAAAGAAGGCAGAGGCTCGTAAAACGGGGAGGACCTGCACCACCACCCCTGACAAATGCAGAAGAGATGGCCCTGAGCCTAAATGCTGGAAGGCCAATGGCTGAGGGAATTCCTGGAGGGACTTTATCAGAGCCAGTCACTCCAGAAGATTTAAGTGCCTTCATAAAATGTAAGAGGTCTACCTACAGTGTTATTTTTTTATATAGACTAAATGTGATATTTCCATTTATATTACTTTGGATTGGGTTTTTTGTTGGTCCCAACAGATTTGGATGGTAATATCTGCCTCTTGGAGCCTCCTGTCCCAACAGTACCCCATACAGTTGTCAGTAGCCTACTCCATACACCATCAATTATGACAAATAGTATTATAAAGTGTACTCTATGAAATGCTCATCTTCACAGGATGATGGGGATGAAGAAACTGTTTCTGCTGCCACAGACAGGCCAACAGAGGTAATTTTAGTATTATATGTCTACACATCAAACAATCTACACATTCACATTTATATGTGGAGTAGCCTATAGAATCCAAGCTAACATCTATAAATGGTGATTCTTATCTCTACCCCCCAGAGTGTGGAAGAACAGCAGGAGGAGGGTCCATCAACTTCTGGTGCACAGATGGACACAGTTCAGTGATTTACAGTAAATGCCACAGTTTCACTCTGAATTTTAGACTACATTCATGATGTAACTCTAATCTAATGTATTTTCAGTTGTCAGTTAAGGAGGTACATAGACTTCTTTTTATTAAAAAGACAGAAAAAAAACAGCAAATAACTTGTATACTAGGACCACCAGATCCAAAAGGCAGATCTGGAAATCGACATTCTGAAACTAAAGCTAGAGGTGAGTGTATGGTCACAGGTGAATTCTAGGAAGTATTGAAACTAATTTAAAATCTTTTTTTTTGTTTTCTTTTTAGCAAATGAAGAACACCATATAAATTGCTGTGATAGGATAGGGATAGGACAAAAAATCCACTCTGGGCCTCAAAATCCTTTCCCGACGTAAATGTAACTCCCTACGAAGTAATACAGCCTCTTCGTCAACAAGATCATCCATAAAAGGACATGCCATTTCATTCCCTTTGATGCGCTCTGCGTGACTGAAATGTGCGCAATGAATATGTCCCCAAAGAATCAATGAGGTGTTTAAACACCACTTCCTCTTCAAAAAGGGGAGGAGACCAAAATAAACTCTGGGTTTTCTGAAGAAAACCTGCTCCCGACCAGGTTAGGTTCACAGAGTAAATTGCCATGGTAACTGACTCTGAGTATAAGTTACCTCTCTTTCAGAAACGGGCTTGACTTACTCTGCTTTCTCAGGTTTAACTTACCTCCCTTTCAGAAACAAAAAACCCAGAGTTTCCCTCATTTCAGGGTTAACATACTCAGAGTTTTCATTTAACCTCCTTTCTGAAACAGGCCCCAGTTCATTGTTATTGTTTTGATGCGGGTTTTTCGCGCATGTGCGCCGGACTGGTAGGCAAAAAGCGAACACAATGGCGGACGCAAACAGAGAAACTGACGAGTTCTCCACGTATTTTTCTTCTTTAGATAACGTATCACAAGATCGTTTTAAGAGTAAATTGCTGATTGATGGTATCAGATTGCCAGATCCACACAGCAAAAGTCTGAAGGGACGGAGCGAGTCTGTGAAATGCTGGCCAAGTGTTCTGTACCGCGACAGCGTAAACACAGACGTACTAGTGCATATGAACAGGGGCGTAATGCAGCCGCTGTCTGGTGAACAATATTGCACACTGATTGCACGAAGAAAACTAAAATGATGCGGCGTGCTGCTTCTGCAGCGCATCGACTCCGCTTCTCCCGGCCCAGTCTAGCGATCGCCACCTCCCCTCCGCCGCTGTTTAAGTAGAACAATGACTAGTGCAGAATTAAGTTGTATTTACCGGAGATGAAGTGTAGACTGCAAATTCTGTCGTAGTATGATGGCTCCCCCAGTCCATTGAGATTGTCTGCCTGCGTGCTTTTCATTGAAATTATCCATTTCTTTCTTCGTCCTTCGGTAAACGTATCCGACGATTTGGAATGCCTCTCTGTGCAACCGGGAGCACAACAAGTCGTAGGCATTGTTTAGATTCCAAAAATAAACTAATTAAAAGTACGCTCTAAATCACCCGTTTTGTCATGTTTTGTCTTTTTTGCCTACCCGCGGGACCCGGATGTAGCGCTGACGTCACGCGTGAACCGGTCTATATCCAAACTGAGCAGTAGAAAAGCTAAACCTAAGCCTGGAAGTCTATGCTCAAAAATCACAACCATAAATCAGCAAAACAACTTGTAATAACTTTACTTATAACTATCTTAAATATAAACTAAGGGTCACCAATCAGTTCTAAAACATCTTTAGACAAACCCTTGTTGATCCCTGGAGAACCAGCGTACCAGATTAGTTTTCAATCATTCTGTTACATTTTATCCGAGTCTTTTACTGATGTGAGCAGCAACTCGTGGTCTTGTCTTACTTTTTATTGATAATTTTTTAACCTGGACATGAACCAAACATTTATCACAGGATCAGCCCAATCCAAATAAAATGAATCGATTAACACACTTACCATGACACAGCAGCTCCCCATCAGTTGCCACCGGTTGACGATGAACTTCCACTTCTTCTTTTTAAAAGTGGTGCGCTCTTCTTCTTCTCTGTGTTTTAATGGCAGCTGACATATAAAGGGATCATTACCGCCCCTCTAGTTGTATGGTCTGTTCCTTGTCTTTATGTTATCAGCAGCGCAGCCAGCTATCGTAACACCTGTTTCTGCACGCAACAGCTCTACCGTAATAACAGTCTACACGCAACTTTTTCCCCCTCGGTAAAATCGGGGACGTTTCCGGGAACAGCTTTAGCCGGGGACAGGCGGTCCAAAACGGGGACAGTCCTGGGAAATTGGGGACATCTGGTCACCCTAATGTAAATGCACGTTTTTCTCAGAGACATGAATTACCTGACACAGCCCACGAATAGGAGACAAAGAAACTTCACCTGGATTGCTGCTGGCGGTGGTCAGAGGGCCCGGTGGCGCCGATGTGTGGCAGCCTGGCCTCTGTCAGTCTGGCGCAGGGCTAACAGGTACCTGAAGCTGAAAATGTGGGACTGTCCCTTTAAGAGGAGCAGCAGGACGCCGTGCACCATAGACATTATATACGTAGACGCCCCGTCGTCGGGTGGGAGGCGTGTCAACAGAGCGGTCATCTTGGGTCAGACCAAGCTGCGCTCAGACAGAATACATGTCAATTCAGGTAAGCGGTGCTTTATGTTTTCAGACAACCTGAATCCGGTGAATTCTCAACCGATTTCCAGATAAATTAGCTGACTGAATTGATTGAATTAAATTATTGTCTAACTTAATACATAATTTCGATTTTGTATTGACAGCAAACTTCCAGAGCTCCGTCCGAGGATGCCCGATTTTTGCTCTGCTTATGTGTGCGCAAATAAAACGACACAAGGAACCAGATCCTGGGGAATTACGTTCAATAAATAAGATTGTCTGATAGGTAATCCTCATGCTTTACAGTTACAGTTTTTCCTGGCAGGGTTGGAAGCAGAGAAAAGTACGTTAAACACCCTGGTTTCTGAGAGATATGGCTGAGGATATATATATTGTTTGTTTTGTGTATATATATATATATATATATATATATATATATATATATATATATATATATATATATATATATATATATATATATATATATATATATATTAGGGCTGGGCAACGATTAAAATATTTAATCGCGATTAATCGCCCTGATTAATCGCGATTAATCGCATTGTATTTACAAACTCCAAGAATGAATTCAAAAGTAGTGTAAAGAGCACTTTTATTTTAATGTTCTGCTGCCATATGAACAAAAGTGTTGTAACATTTGTAGCACTTATCAGTAACACATATTTAGTGTAAAGCTCAACTTAAACATGTAAAACAAAAAATAGCAATAATAACAAATTAAAGCTTATTGCCACTGACAGGGAATTCTCTTTATGGGGAAAAAATCTACCAAAAACAGGCAATTTCTGAGGTAACAGCAGGGAGCAGCATTACCATTTTATGTTCAATACCAAAGTTTAACTTGGCAGTGGTTACAACTAACTTGTTTCTGTCATATTCGATGCTGGAAGAACTTTAAACTGAAATGCTTGCTAACTCGATATGCTTGCGTTGCTTGTGTTTATTTGACGTTGACACGCGGTTTTTTGTTGTTGCTTTCTCGCGTGCATATAGTGAATGGCAGGGAAAAACAGGCAAAAACACATGGATGCTTTGAAACGCGAAGCGACTTCACCGACGGCGTCTAAGCTGGCAGACCCCCCCGCTCCGCTCCGCACAAAACTTGTTCCGGCCGCCAACTCACCGCCTCGCCTAAGCAAATTCCTGCGGGAAACACCGCCTTTCGCATGTCGGCTTTGTTGTTTTCCGGCCAGCACCTTTCTTACTCTGAATCTGAGGTTTGGCTGACAGCGAGGTTATTGGCGCATTATCGCCACCTACTGTTCTGATTCAAACCCCTACATCGCAGCAACAGACCTTCACAAAATAAAAGCATGTGAGCAACATGCGTTAACGCGCGTTAAAGAAAATATCGCCGTTAATAGTCTAATGAATTAACGCGAAATTAATGCGTTAACTTGCCCAGCCCTAATATATATATATATATATATATATATATATATATATATATATATATATATATATTTGTTGTTTTTGCTATGATTTTGTAATCTGATTCCAAGATGCATTATTCATTTTTTGTTGATTTTTTTTGTCCTATGTAGATAAGTGCTCTTAAAAAGTGTTGAATGGTCAATGAGTATCTGTTTTTTGTACAGTTTAAAGTGTCATTTGTAAATGTATTTACACATGAAGTAGGAAGCTACCCTACTCATTGCAAAAGGGATTGCAATGAGTAGTCTATGAAAATATACATACATACATATATATATATATATATATATATATATATATATAGAGAGAGAGAGAGAGAGAGAGAGAGAGAGAGACAGAGAGACAGAGAGACAGAGAGAGAGAGAGGTGTTTATATTATATTAATATATAACTGAGTATATACCAGGGGTCGGCAACCTGCGGCTCTTTGATCGCTCTGATGCGGCTCAGGTGTTGAAAATAATTTTGTCGCGGAGCCACAGGCAGTCGTCAATGCTGGCTGACCAACACTCCTCCTCACCAGTTGGTGGTGGTAATGCACACTGAAAAGATCTTGCTTACCGTCAAACTCAAGAAGAAGAAGAAGAACTTGTAGTTCACTGGCTGCAGTGACATAAACACAGCGAGGCGGAGTTGAGGCGGCATTTTTAAATGCTGATTTTTTTTTTTAGTAAATTCTTCAAATGACAAACACGGTAACCTAAAATAACATGGAGTCATTGATGAGGGTGAAGAGAGCTAAACAGCAGGGTAAGAGTCGTTACCACAGACATATATACGTAGACGCGTCATAGGGCGCAGGTTCGCACGTCAACGTCACCGCCATATTGTATGTGGCAGAAAAAAGTTGAGTTCTGTTATTGTGAACGTGGATCAGAGAAGATGTCTCATTCCTGTGCTGCAATAAATACACACACACACGCATATATATATATATATATATATATATTTGTGTGTGTATGTGTTATGAATATAAGGATCAATTTGTTAAATCCAAACATTGTGGTCTTCATTATTTCATAAAACCGTGAACCTTTAGGAACAGACTTTTTGGGTGAGTATTAAAGAGGTAAAATTAATAATATGAGGAAAAAAAGTCCTAAAGTAAAAATAAACTAACAAACACAAAAGTGATAATGTTATGATAAAAACATCATATTATGAGAATTAAGGGGGAACATTTCCAGAATAATCACAGTTTGCAGAATTATTTCACTCCTGGAGTAATAGGGCCAGGTTAGATTATTTTAATTATTTTTATTCTTTAGGAGAATAAATTCAGGAGAATGAAGCCAAAGGGATACGAAAATAAACTTGTAATATTACAAAAAAGAAATACTACAATTACAAAGTATATTCAGAGATTAAAGTCCCTCTGATACTGTTTAAGTGATTGAGTAACTGCAGATTTGCCACATTTAAGATGGCGGACGCTCTGACGCATCGCAACATAGACAGAACCCGCCCAACGACGCGTCTACTCTTATATTATGTCTATGGTCGTTACTATCTCTGACGTTTGTTCATTTTCAAAGTGAGGAAACGAACAGCGCTTGGCTGAGGCTGTGAGCAGAGTCCTGCGCAGCTGAAGTCAAGTCTCAGGTGCCGCCTGAATGTCTGATAGCTCGTCTAATGCAGCTGGTAGCTGGTTAATGACAGGAGCTCGTTCACTTTTGCAGATGTGATTAAAATGTGTTCGGATTAAAAGGAAAGAAAGTATTCCGGATGAACCATTTATATGGGCTGAAAATCAAATAATCCGACCATGATGTGCGTTTACTCGCACCAAGCTTTATTCAAAATAAAAACTCTGACATTAGCAGAGTTGATGATTTCCATAAAACAGTAGAAGTACAAGCGCAGAGGTGTATTGGTTCTGGTGCGGGTCCATTCTGTTGCAAAAAAGCCCTTATGCACAGCGTTATTTCATTTAAAATTTCAAAAGGATTTTGTGGCTCCCTGTGTTTTCTTTACTGTCTGAAATGGGTCCAAATGGCTCTTTCAGTGGTAAAGGTTGCCAACCCCTGGTATATACAGTATATCATCCAGTTTGATTGCAGTTTAAATTGCTTTGGTTCTGAATAAATATGTGTAATCTGACTGAAAGGTCACAAGCATTGTGAACATATGATTAAAATGAGATCTGAGCTGCCTCCTATTAATTCTGACAGCAGCTGTCTGATCTGTGGTCTGACCCAAGATGGCTGCCCTGTAGGCACGTCAGCCTAGCGGCCGGCAGCATCCAATGGGCTGTCTACGTATATAATGTCTGTTTATTTCACATTAAAACACATGAAGTAGAACTGCAGCAAATCTACAAAAGGAAGATTTAACATGTGAATGTAAAAAGTGTTTAGAAAAATAGGAGCCAACAGAAACAGATAATGTCCAGAGATTGAGAAAAACTGGCTAACATTTCAATGAAATCTGACTGATGAATGAAAGTAAAAAACCAAGAGAGAAAGTCAACATGCTGATATTCAGAGTGAAGCTTTGACTGGAAACAGGCAGAAAAACAACATGTGGATCCTGGAATAATCCCAGCTTCCATCTTTAAAGGACTGGAAGAGGAAGAAGTTTCCAAGGAATCATTTAGAAGAGTTTCACAAAGAAACAGATTGAATCCATGAATGTGAAAACGCGTTTCTATGTGAAAGAGACAGACATTAACAGACTGAACTATCTGTTCAACAGGGAGAGGCTTTCTCTGACAGGAAGAGACTCTTTAGACTCAATCAGCACAAAAAACATTGAGGAACCAGAACTGAACCAGAACCCAAAGCCAGGAAGCAGAGGTTCAGTGAATGTGGTGTTGAAGGTGTGGAGGTGGATCAGTGAGTCAGAGGAGACTCTGTAGAAGGACAGAATACCAGCAGGACAGTCCACATACACTGCTGCTCTGTAGGAGACGGAGGAGGAGAAGATAGATGTTTCTCTGTTATTGTGCCAGACAGAGTAACCATGACGATCAGAGCAGATCAGACTCCAGGAATGATCATTCCCTCCAAAGCAACAATCTCCACCGTATCCTCTCCTCCTCATTTTTCTGTAACTCACTGATATATAAACTCTTCCTCTCCACTCAACCTCCCAGTAACAGCGACCAGTCAGACCAGTTCTACACAGCAGCTGAGGACGATCAAATCTGTCTGGATGATCAGGATATGATTGAAGCTCCTCCACATATGTCACCTTCCTGTTGTCTTCAGACAGTCTGAGTTTTCTGTTCACTGTGTTTGTGTCGATTGTAAGTTGACAGGAATCTGATGGAGAGAACAAAGACAATCCAGCTGCAGTTATTGATCATTTATTGACACTTTGATGATGACTCCTGAATGAGTGATGGACAGTTTGAAGATGGTTGAATGTGAGCTGCTTTGTTGTCATGAATCAAATGAAAAACACACTTACACTTCCTCAGACCTGGTGTCAACCATCGGACTCCAGCAGGCTCCACCCTGAAAGGAGGAGGGGGGTCAGACCATCAGTCTCTTTCAGCAGCAAACATGGACATTACATGTCTCTCAGACACACATTGTTCTCCACTGAGAAAGGACCAGTCCAACATTTGGACACGTCCACTTGTTGTAAAAATCGAGAGAAAGAAAGAAGAGCTGAGAGCAGACAGACAACTGGGCTCTGATGATGATGATGATGATGATGATGGAAACATTACAACCTGCAGTGGATGTAGTGAGGACAGTTGGTGGCGCTGTAGGACAACTCATTTGTCCAAACAGAGGAAAAGCTCCAACAGAGAGGAGAAAGGAAATCCCTCAGTAACAACCTGAAGAAACAGCCTGAAGCCTAAAAGGACATCAGGAAACTAAGTCAACATTTCTGGAAGCTCCACCTGATTTAATAATCAGCATTAAAATACAATCAATCTAAAGACTGACACCAACTGTGGATCCCTTTTACATCCACACTCCCACACACAGATGGAGGAATGAAAGACTAAAGAGCCCTGTGGAAATCTGCTGTGGCCACACTGGAAGATTCAGAAATACAAACATTAAAAAGGAGAAGCT
The DNA here is from genome assembly GCF_011125445.2 of Fundulus heteroclitus. Taxonomy (NCBI): domain Eukaryota; kingdom Metazoa; phylum Chordata; class Actinopteri; order Cyprinodontiformes; family Fundulidae; genus Fundulus; species Fundulus heteroclitus. The sequence continues at coordinate 2,037,023 of NW_023396846.1, read as the reverse complement.
GCACCACATTCAACAAAGAGTTCAACAAGAATCAAAGATTTGATCTCTGAGCTCAGACTCACAAACCAGGGAGAGGCTCATCACAGACCTCTGACAAACACCTCCAACCTTTAAGCTCTTCCTCTACCAATCAGCACCGCCAGGTGGCGCTGCACACATTTCCAATGAGACCAAGAAGAAGATGCAGCTTCCTGAATTCAGCAGCTGCATTAATGGCTTGTGAAAGTGTCCAAGGAGCCTCTGGAACAAGGCCCCCCGCAGATAAAACAGTCCAGAGAGTCTTTGTTTGCATCTTTCCACACAGATTTCCAACCTGCTTTGAAAGGGAAATGAAGTCCCGTTCTACTGATGATGACATGCTCTGATATCACAGATCAGGAGCTGCTGGACTTCTACATTTCCAGCATGGAGGACAAAAAGATCTCAGCTCTGATGAGGAGCTCGCCTACCTTCAAACTGATTCAGTCTCAGAGAAATATTTCCAGATGAAGTCAGACTAAAATGTTGGATTGTTACGCTGCTGCAAGCAGACAGGCCAAGAAGAAAGCTTCAAGTTCTTCTCCTGTTCAGCTCTACGTTCCTGTCAGAGACTTCATGAGAACAACTAAAGCCTGGAACAGACTGTCACAAACATCCTGACATCTCCTCCCTGAACAAAGGTCTGCAGCATCAAGGTGACTCTTAGCTTCATCTATGGAAAGATCTTCTCTAAAGGGGGCGGAGCATTGATTGGAGGTCCAAGTAGGAGCTTCCAGGAACAAACCTTGGGAACCTCTGGAGTAGCACATGTCTCTGAGATTACTGCTTTAATCAGTGGATTCGTTGATAGAAGACATGCTGACTAAAATATCTGAGAGCTGCAGCTCCATTTTCTAGAGATCTGCTGTACCATCAGTTAGAAGTGAAGAATTTCATCATTTCAGATCCAATCTGTTCATCTTCCATAAAAACAACTGAATTATTGAGCTGAACTGGTTCTGAAGGTCTGGATGGTAAAATCCTCCATTGTTTTATGTCTCATTAGTTTTC